>NW_009926693.1:31807-43096 GCF_000696875.1 Nestor notabilis
TAGCAGCAATAGTGTGGCTGCAGGGCCAGGGCAGTGATCATCCCCCTACACTGGGCACTGGTGAGGCTGCACCTCGAATCCTGTGTTTAGTTTTGGGCCCCTCACTACAGGAAAGACATTGAGGTGCTGGAGCAGGTCCAGAGAAGGGCAATGGAGCTGGTGAAGGGTCTGGAGCACAAGTGCAATGAGGAGCAAGTGAGAGAACTGGGGTTGTTTAGCCTGGAGAAAAGGAGGCTCAGGGGAGACCTTCTCTCTTCCTGCAGCTACCTGAAAGGAGGTTCTAATGAGATGTCAAGAGAGAGGACAAGAGGAAATGTCCTCAAGTTGTACCAAGGGATGTTCAGATTGGATATTAGGAAAGATTTCTTCACCAAAAGGGCTGTCAAGCACTGGAACAGGCTGCCCAGGGAAATGGTTAAGTCACCATCCTTAGAGGTATTTAAAAGATATGTAAATGTGGCAGTTACGGACATGGTTTAGTGATGGACTTGGCAGTGTTAGGTAACGGTTGGACTTGATGATCTTAAGGGTCTTTTCCAACCTAAATGATTCTATGATTCTGAGATTCTAGGTGAAAGGTCCAACTTGCTTCACAGCACTAAAAGGTTTGTGCGCCTGTTCTTTCGGAGCCTAACATCTTCCAAACCTTTCAAAGCATAGCAGTTCCTACTTCTGCTATGGTTGCTCTCCTAGACTAAATACCTATGGATATTAAAAGTGTTGTACCAATTGCAGCTCTCCCCCTCTCTGTACTTATTTAGAAAGATACCTGGTATTCGATAAATACCCTAACAAAGTGAAGACGTTACTCCTATAAAAAGAGCACCTAGGAGAACAGCTTGCTGCAGCAGTTCCCAAGCAGGAAGAGGAGAAACAAAGATTTAATCTTTCAAAGGAGATTCCTTGCAATAACATACTCATAAACATACATAACTGGATGCTGTGGAGAGAAGAGTCCCTGACATGCCTCAGGAAAATCGATAAGGATACAGCTCAAATGGACATCTTAATGACAAATAAAGTATCGATTTTTTTTTATTAATAGACAGGAAAAGAGGAAAGGATTTGTTGGTTTAGATGAGGCCAACAAACACACTGTATTATTCAGCTCATCAATCAGAGCCATAAATCCAATCCTAACCTTACGGAATTTTAGAACAGTCAATTTCTTAAAGCCACAAATGAAAAGGTGCTTACCAAAGTGTTTATGCAATGGGAATTTGGAACGCAGAGTCCAAGTCCACCATTCTGACATTCATCAATATCTAAGCAGACCTAGCAATAAAACAAATCACCATGTAATAGGAACGTTGTCAATCTGAGATCCAAGTCTGAAGAAAAGCCACTGAAATTCAAGTCTAGAAGAGTCATAGACTTTCCTGAAATCACTCTCGGAATGGCACAGACATACCCATAGGCTAACCTTCCAATGGATCTCTGTGATACTTTCAAACTGTGAAAATTTCAAACTTAAGATGGGTTTCTGGTTTGCTCACAAGAGTTTAGACAATTGTAGGACGCTAAAGAAACATGCAAAAAATGACAGTAAAATAGGCCTTTTCTATCACACTCTTCCTAGTTCAAAGCCAATTTACAGATATCAACAGAGTGCCCTTGATCAGAAATACCTATGAAGATAATGACATTTTTTCCTGTTTCTATACCAGTCCTGAGTATTAGATTCTTAATACTCCCATTAAAGCCAAGCAAACACAGCTCAGATCTTCTGGTTGAAACACTGAGCTCTGCCTAACTACACAAGGCAATTATGGAATGACTGAAATGTAAATAAAGTACAATACAGATGCATTGATATAAACCAGCAACTTGCAATGGTGGTTGCCACAGAGATGCTGCCACTCACCTGCTTATTGCTCTTGGCGTAGCTGAGGCCTATCCCTTGCACGGTTTGTCCTGTATATCCTGGGGGACAAGAGTCACATCGGAAACCTGGAGAAGTGTTCACACATCGCACTCCAGGGAAGCAAGGGTTGTAACGACACTGCAAAATAAAAATGAACCGAGCGCGTATTTGTGCTTCAGTAACATCCAGACCCTATGTGCACAGACCTCTCAGTCAAAGGCATCGCTACATGCAATGACTGTATGTCTTCTGTTCTAAACTGACTTACAGAGGAACAGGCTCTGCAGATTTTCTGACCCCAGCAGGTCTTCAGTTCTCTGTAATTCAAGTAACATTTGCAATCTTCCATTATAGCCTGCAGTTGATGCCCTGAGCTCGGATCCCCAAGCCTTCCTTTTGCTGGGTATGTTCACCTCCCTTGGAGGCTGAGAGCTCCCTGAAAGGGTCCAGACCACAATATCAGGATTATCAGTGTAGCTCCAACCCACTAAATGATCCTCCAGTTGTGTTTTGTGCACACAAAAGTGGCAGAAGCATCTCCCCTTGTTTATATTTGGGCAAATCTCATAGCCAGAAGTAACCCAAACATAAGCCAGATAAGCATGGATGTGCTGGTGGCACCCACACATTTCTAGACCAGAGGCCCACAGACAACCCTTGGCACGTCTCCCAAAATCGCACATGCTCACAGCATCACCCTTGGCCTGAAGGCACCACTCACTTCACTGCATCATACAGTTTTACAGAACAGCTGTGACCCATTTCACTGGTCTTGTGGGTGCCAGTTCAGGAAACCACATCCCACATTGCTGCCTCTCTGTGCTGGGTAATACTTGTAAGGGTACTGAAAACTTCAACATGCCATCATGCTATGCATGGCTCAAAGACAACAGTAAGTAGAGAAACATAAGAAAGAAATAGCAAAGAGCTTTAAAATGCCTTCTTCTTCCCTCCTTGATCACTAACAGAAAAACATCTGCAAGATGGAGGGAGAACAAACCAGAAGATACCTACCTACAACAAACATACACCTTGTAACCAAACACACACACAAAGGAGCAAGAAAATGTATGTTTAATATCAAAGCGCGTTTGACAGAAAGATCTGTTAGAAGTAGGCCCACAACTACCAGAAAGAAAACGTAAAACCTAGGACAGACATTTTGTGCTTCTTATCCGCTGTGGATTTTCTATTGTGGGCAGCAGAGGGCACTCAAGTTACACCATACACGGAGCAGAGCTGCAGCTCCCAAGATGCAGGATACAGAAGTAATGTCTTCAAACTGGTAATGAATAAGGGAGCGTATTGCAGAGACGCTAGAAGTCTCAGAAAAGATGATGGCAGCTCTGAGTGAGGTATCTTCTAGATTTGTCTTTATCAGAATTTGTATATGAACTTCTTTTTAAATGCCTGTTACTAGGAAGTATAGAAATAGTTTATTCAGTAGAAAGGTGCTGTCCCAGAAGATTTCTAAAAAGCTTTCAAAAATAAAAGAAAAAATAGTTCATAGTCTCAGCTAACTCAGGGAAAAAAAATATGACACATCCTCTCTTATTAGACAATGATAATGAAAAGCTATTGCCATTTATTACCTCTTTTCCCCCCTGTGCAACCACAAGTGAAAATCCAGCTGTTAAAAGAGATAATTACTGGTGAAAAAACCCACACCAGACTAGGTGACATTTTAGTAGCAGTGTTCATATAAAGACCTTGTATGAGAAAACCAGGTCACTACAGACCAGTCTCGATTTGTTTTCCTACCACTGCTGTCATGAGTAGAGTTGCTCCAACCCTGAATATGGCAGGGAGATTATCACCATGCTCTGCCTCAGTCTGGGTATGGCTCAGGAGGTGGAAACTGCCTGTACTGGTGGGCTCCAGCTAGGCTGGCTTGGGACTCTCACCATGGTTATCTGCAGCATGAAACTCACACCACAGCTCTTTCAGCTTCACCTCTCACATTCACATTTCAGGACTTCACCTCCATTTTTTGCACCTTCTGTTGCAGTAGACACAGTCCATGTCATGTGAGGCAAAACAAAAGACACCGCCTACAACTCAGGAAACTGCCACGCTCAACCCACTTACTCTCCCCAGTGTTTTTCACAGACCAATACAAGTTGGACACATTGCTTCGTTTCTGCTGATGGCCTACAGGAGGGAGCAAACCAAAAGAGCAGTCAAAGCACATCTACTGTTGCCTGGGAAGGAGAAAAAAGGAATTGCCTTTGCTGTTCTACATCATTAGGCAGCTGCGTTGGTAGTACTGTGTTATCCACAGGCACAGTTAATGACCTAATTCTCCTGGTTCCCTGGTCTACTACATCCAGGTGTCTTTCCAGAAAAATCACTAAAGAGCAATAGCAAAAGTCATCATAAAGGAAAAAATGTGGTGAAGCTGGAAGTGGTTGTTTGTGTTCTGAATGTCACATTCCAGTTAACACAGATTTTATTTAAGTGCTTAAGATACTGTCAATTTATTAACTCAGTCCTCAGTACAAGCAAGGTCTGACTTTCTAACATATAACACAAGGGAAAAAAAACCAACCCAGATTTAAGTCAACATTATCAGCTTTCAACACAACCATAAAGAAGAAAAAGCAACAATAACAATACATGTTTATTTTCTTTCACAGACTTTTAACACAAGGCTGAAAAACATTGCTCCAGTCTGGGCTGAAGAGAAGACTTTGGTCTCCAAGGCTGGTTCAGAAGCACTACAATTTAAACAAACAAAGCCCATATTGATAAGAAGGGCTTCTGCAGCCTGTAATAAAACCTGCTGCATCTTCTTGTGGAATAGAAACAACTACATCAAAAGCTTGTTTTGGTTGGGTTTTTTGGTTTGTTTTTTTTTGTTCCCCAAACATTAAGGTTCTTTAAGTTACTTCTCAACTCACCAGGGTATTTCAAGTTTTCACACATATAACCTCCATAAAGTTGCAGCAACAGCAAAATAAGGAGGTGGAATCAAATCAGAATGAATTAATATTCACTGTGCAAGCAGTCAGCAAATGCTGAAGACAGCAAGCACCAGCAACCCATTGATATGTATGAAACAGTTGCTTTTAGCTTTTTTTTTTTGCCCCTCCCCCTCCTTTTTTTTGTTTTAAATTCAGTGAAAGTCACTATTTTACCTCATCAATATCTGAGCAGGTAACTCCATTTCCTGTGAGTCCTTCAGGGCAGGGGCCACACTGAAATCCCTCTGCTGTCTCCAAGCACCTGACTCCCCTGAAGCAGGAATTAACTTCGCATTTGGGTTTACTGCGCCTAGGAAGCTGAGTTGGAAAGTTCACAGTTCCCAAACCTTTAATGCAGAAAGAACAACAGTTTCAGCGATTGAAAGAAACATCCTTCATGTCTTTCAGCTGGCAAGTGCTCTGAAGAGATCCCCAGGACGCTGCGCAGCAGGGGCTTCATGTTTCTGCACCGCGCTGCTACCAGCTGTGCTGTGGCTGAAGAGACTTCCTGCAGGGAATGGCCCAGGAGCTTGCTGTGTCCCCAGACAGGGGAAATTAAGGCTATTTTGTTAGATCCACGTGCTTCTCCTGACTACACATGGGAGCCCTCCTGCTAGGTTAGTCCCAGCACAGATCCGTTTCTGGCTGGGGTGAGGAAACTCTGAAGCTCTCAGATGTCCCAAGGGACTCATGTGTCACAGTACAACACATTTCTCTGGCTAAATTGGCACCACTACCACTTCATAAGAAAAACAGTGCCATGACTATTCAAGAGCACATCTGACAGTCTACAAATAAGAGTAATAAAGAAGCAGTAGCTGGCAGCCCACAAACACACAGCAGGACATGCAAGTACACTGGCTTTGGCACACAGAGACCAGCCCCAGGGAAGAACAAAGTTTTTCTGAGACCCTGTCAGGTGCTGAACCTTGGTACTTACGCATGCAGGCCTTAAAGACGTTTTCTTTGTCACTTACACATAAAGGTTAATCTGTCTGGAGCTCAATTTGAATTCTGATGATGCTAACAGACTGGGAGAAGAAATACACTAAAAGGCTTGATGAGTTTAAAGCCTTTCACCTAACCCAGCGAGGGGGTATTCTGGGTTTTATACTGAGTGCATGTATGTCCTGATTGTCAGTCATGGAAGAGGTCCATGCAGTGGCATTTGGGAAAGTATTTATTGCTTCTATTTAGTGAAAAGATGGAGACCATGTTTTAGGTCTCCCTGCTGTTCATCAGTGACTGTCTACTCAGAATCAAATGACTTTCAGGTGGACTACATAGGATCTTCCTCAGACTGGCAACACCAGCTAGAGCAGAACATGATTCCTCCCTTGTCCTCCTACTAAGATTGTTCTTGAGATTCCTGGCAGGCATTGTCTCCCTCGTCAGGAACACGTGGCACAGCATTGTGGCAGAGCAAGAACTGACAGTACAGGGCAAGTGGTATTGCTTGGTTTAGTGGGGGTTTATCCCCTGATAGATGATTATCAGGTCTATGGAAACTGAAAGCTTTTTCTCTAATGAAAATCTATTTTAAATTTGTGTCCAATACATCTAAAACACTGAACGTAATGTTTTTAAGAGTACTTCTTAGAAACCACATAAAGCTGATGCAATCAATACTAGTTTTTAAAAGACTGTATATCTCATCCAACTGCCTTTTACTGGGAAAAACAGGAATACCTACCACATGCTTGGCACTCAGCTATGGTATTTCTCAGAAAAGTTGTTTCTTTGACCTTGAGGATATAGAAAAATAAATGTTATTTGTATACAGGCAATTTAGTTTGCACCTGGCTTCCAGAAGAGCCATTATCATTCATCAGGGACTGTAGCAACAGGACAAGGGATAATGGGTTCAGCCTAAGACGCAAAGTTGAGGTTAGATACAAGGCAGAAGTTCTTTATGGTGAGGGTGGTGAGGCACTGGAACAGGTTGCCCAAAGAAGTGGTAAATGGTCCATCCCTGGCAGTGTTCTAGGCCAGGCTGGACAGAGCCTTGGGTGACACTGTCTGGTGTGTGGTGTCCCTGCCCATAGCAGGGGGGTTGGAACTATATGATCTTAAGGTCTTTTCCAACCCAAACCATTCTATGATTCTATGATTTCTTCCCCAAGATATCACTCCAACCATGCAACATAGTCTGTCTTGAAAGAGATGTTCTTTATACCATAAAATTAAGGCCACTGATAATGGCTGCTGTATTTCAGTTCAGCCACCACCAACAGACGTTTAGGAATGACATATTTAACTAAAGGCTTGTGCCACCGTGTTCTGATACCCACAAGTAAGCAGAACAAATGTAATTTCAATTCTGATAGATCTACCTCCATCTAACAGCAGGCTGGGATGGTTACTCTAGTTCCTCTTCACTTAAGACATCAGATTTTCTGTATCTGAATAAGTACTTCTACATTCAGTGATCCTCCACAGCGACCACAGGGTAACAGGACCTAAACAGTTATTTCATCTCCGCTGCGTCGTACCTCTGAGGCAATGAACTCTACACAGGAGTTTATTGCTTACGTGAGTTGTTCTCTGACTCTATCAAAAGTGGTGAGCTTGGGATATTTCACACTGAAGTTTTTATACAGTACCTGTTGCCTGAGAAGGTCTTTCACATCTCCCAGTATTTGGTTCATCTGCATCATCTGACCCATCAGCTGCCTATTAAAATCACCTGCAGGGAAACAGCAATGAAAAAGTATGCACACAGCTCTCCCTTATTTGCCATGATAATTTTGAGATACAAGATGGAACCACCACGAAGAGCCAAGGAGGGCAGACATTACTGTTACTTAAGACCTGTAGGAATCCTTAGAGCAAACACAGTATCTATTTCCAATTTTTATAGCGATTTGCATACCCAAGGCTTTTTTGGACTGGACTACACTGTGTGTCACAGAAACAGGCAAAGCAGAAACCTCTCCATGGAGAGAAACCTAGTCTGTCTTTTCTACCATTATTCCAGTGGCAAGGCTCTCTAGTAGGGCCTAACACCACTGGCAACTAATGCCAGCAGTGCTACTGGTTCCCTCCAGGCCTGTGACCTGGAACCTTAAGTGAAACCTTAGGGTTTCAGTTTTTTGTGATAACCCATCTGGGGCAGGAGGGCAAGGTGGGAATGAAGTATCTGTGCATGCAATGGGAAGTCACCCTCCGTAAGTGTCTTCCATGTTACCACAACTGATTCCTGCATACTTTCAATGTGAAGTTACCCAGCTTTCTGAGCAACCTCACTGTGCAGCTGTGATCATGCACCAAAAAAGCCTGCTCTGATGAAAACAGTCCCTTTAGACATGCAATTGGTTTTTCTTCCAAAAAGCAGCTCATCACACTGCACACCCATTTCATGGCTGCCTTTGCTTCTAGGGGGTGCAGAGTTTGCATGGATTCACAATGTGCTGCTATGAATTCACACCAAAGCCAGTTCTCAACAAGCAACAAATTAAAGACTTCCAAGACAAGACCAAAAGTTACATCTGTCCATGAGCCAAGATCACATGAGACTCCCACCTATTAAATTAAACATTAGTTTTGACCTAGTGACAGAAGGGAAGCAGAGAGCACGGGTAGTACATGAGCTTGCAGTAGCTTCTGTTTGTAGCTCACTTCTCAGCTTGTAGCTCTCTTGAGCAGCCATCTGTTTACTTCTCTAAGTCTGTATGTCAAACCAGATTTCACAAATATATGCACTTTTGCATTCTAATCAGGCAGGGTATTTTGATATTATGCCCAATGGCTTCAGGGAGGTTTATGGACGTGTCACTTTTCTTTATGTTTACCTCATTGTTTCGAACTTCAAAGCATGTCTAGTGGGAATTATCCCACTCCTAACACACTAAGTTTTCTTTATTTCAGATTTTCTCATCAAAACGTTGATTAAGTTTAAAAACTCATGAACCACCTGTTCCACAACCTGCCTCTGTTCTTATTTTTATTAGGGAGGAAAGCACAGGAACTTAGTGTCATGGGTATTTCACAATCCCATACTGGAACTTGGCACACAGGCTGTTGGGACAGATGCTAGAGCCTGTTCTTGCTTTGCCTGCTGTTTGTCGGGCTTCTTTGGTTTTTTTTTTTTTTTTTTTTTTTTGTGTATGTGTGTGTGTGTGGTTTTTTGTTTGTTTCCTTTGTCTGCAGTATAGACTCATAGCATGGTTTGGGTTGAGACATAATCTAATCCAACCCCTTTACCATTGCAAGGACATGTTTCACTAGGTCAAGTTGCTCAAAGCCCAGTCCAACCTGACTTTGAACACTTTCACTGACAACTTCTCTGGGCACCATCGTCCATCTCAGGGCCTTGGCTTTACAGAGGCCACCAGCTCCACTGCACACCTAACTGGTCGAGGCAGGGCAAATGCACAAGGACTGGCTTGTGCAATTACAGGCCACAATGAAAAGCCTCACAGATACCTCTAGCTTTCTTGGGAACAATACTGGTTCAAGTACCCTACTTGCCTCCATCTGGCAAAGTCAGAGTCCTGAAGTGCCATTCAAGACAAGAGAACAGTTTCCTGTCAGCCCATAATGCTCCACCAAAGAAGCTACATATAGAAGTTGCACATGGAACTACAAAGAGGCAGGTTCAAAGTAAGCAGAAGGAGGTATCTCCTCAGACATGATGAATTTCTCACCAGGAGACATTCTTGATTGGGCATTCAAAACTGACTGGACAGACTCATTGAAGGAAACATATACAGAGTAGGTTAAAATCCAGCCAGCAACTGACTACCATGCAGCCACTCACCCCTACTTCCCACCTCCCTGGGAGGATGGGAAGAACAGTTTAATAACTGAAGTAAAATGTAATATTAGCACTACTAAAGGAAAATTAAAAGATGAAAGGAAAAAAACCCATAAACAGAAGTGATGCACAATACAATTGCTCACCTCCTGCCGACCAACACCCAGCCCAACCTGAGCAATGATCAGTCCCTTCCAGGTGACTCCCCCCAGTTTCTATACTGGGCATGACGTGCTGTGGTATGGAATAGCCCTTTGGCCAGTTTGGGTCAGGTGTCCTGTCTCTGCTTCCTCCTGGCTTCCTGTGCCCCTCCTCACTGGCAGAGCATGAGAGACTGGAAAGTCCTTGATTGGGGCAAGCATTACTTAGCTACAACTAAAACATCGGTGTGTTGTCAGCATTGTTCTCAGACTAAAGCTGAAACACAGCACTGCACCAGCGGCTAGGAAGAACATTAATGAGGACAAGCACAAAACACAAAAACTCCACCTCTGAGGGGGGGGCTCTGTATACTGTGAACTGCTGGAAAACAGGCAAGCATTCAGGGAAAAAAACCCCACACTATAACTCCACTCTTAATTCTTGCCCTTGGGTCTATATTGGCATACTCTCTAACAGTAGCTAGGTTAAAAGAACCTTTGGTCTGGTGCAACATAGCTGTGTTTTTTAAACTATGTCAGACTCAGGTAACCTACATGAACTAGATGACCTCCAAAGATCCCTTCTGACTTGAATGATCTTATGATGGTGATTACATGCAGCATACTAATCTCATTTACCAAATAGGCATCCACAACTTCTCTGGGCAACCTGTTCCAGTGCCTCACCACCCTCATAGCAAAAGAATTTCTACCTAATGTCTAATCTAAATCTCCCCTGTCAGCTTAATAACATTTCCCCATGACCTGCCACTACATGCTCTTGTAAAACGTCCCTCTCCAGATTTCTTGTCAGCCCCTTTAGGCACTGGAAGCTGCTCTTAGGTCTCCTCAGAGCCTTCTTTTCTCCAGCCTGAACCACTCCAACTCTCTATCTCCAAAACCATGCTGAAAGGGACATTTGCTATTCTGATCTCTTCATGGCCTGCTCTGGACTTACTCAAGCAGATCCACGTCCCTCTTGTGTTGTGGGCCCCAGAGCTGAACTCAGTACTGCAGGTGGGCTCTCAAGAGAGTGGAGTAGAGAGGGAGAATCACCTCTCTTGACCTGCTGGTCATGCTCCTTTTGCTGCAGCCCAGCATACAGTTATCTTTCTGGGCTGTGAGCGCACACTGCTGCGTCATGTTGAGCTTGTTAGCAACCAGCACCCCCAAGTTCTTCTCCTCAGGGCTTCCCAGCCTGCATTTGTGCTTGGGATTGGCCTGACCAGGTGCAGGACCTTGCACTTGGCCTTGTTGAACTCCATAAGGTTTGCACTGGCCCACCTCTCTGGCCTGTCAGGGTCCTTCTGGATGACATTCCTTCTCTCCAGCGTGTCGACCACACCACACAGCTTGGTGTCACCAGCAAACTTGCTAAGGGTGCTCTCAATCCCACTGTCCATGTTGCTGACAAAGATGTTGAATAGTCCCAACACCAATCTCTGAGGGACACCACTTCTAACTCGTCTCCAGTTGGACATCAAGCCATTGACCAGAACTCTCTCAGTCTGGCCATCCTTATTCACCGAATGGTGCATCTGTCAAATCCATGCCTTTCCAGTTTAG
>NW_009926694.1:0-292 GCF_000696875.1 Nestor notabilis
TTAAACAGGGTGCAGGTCTGTTAAACCTTTTCCTTGTGTTTGACTGTCACCAAATTTTGTCTTACAGGCTGGGAGAAGCTGAAGCTTAGACTGGACTAGAGGGTGTTTAAAGGGAGCAGTTAAATTTAGACTGCTGTGTAGAAGTCTAAAGGGCATTGTGAGGATATATACCAAGTTCTTTTTGGTTTCTATAACCAGGTCCTAAACTCTACAACCCTGTGTTTGCTTTCCAGTCATGTCTCCCGTGGGAACCTGAGGTACACAAAGGTTGGCTCAAGCACAGCAGTTTTTC
>NW_009926694.1:533-1818 GCF_000696875.1 Nestor notabilis
CAGGGTGCAGGTCTGTTAAACCTTTTTCTTGTGTTTGACTGTCACCAAATTTTGTGTCTTACAGGCTGGGAGAAGCTGAAGCTTAGACTGGACTAGAGGGTGTTTAAAGGGAGCAGTTAAATTTAGACTGCTGTGTAGAAGTCTAAAGGGCATTGTGAGGATATATACCAAGTTCTTTTTGGTTTCTATAACCAGGTCCTAAACTCTACAACCCTGTGTTTGCTTTCCAGTCATGTCTCCCGTGGGAACCTGAGGTACACAAAGGTTGGCTCAAGCACAGCAGTTTTTAAGTGGTGATATTGTTTTCATAACTGATGAACTTAGAGGAGGTATTTTCAGCCTGTGGTTGCAGAGGTTTGTGAACTGTGTCTGTGGTCTGCAAAGGGCAACTAAGGAACGTGTTCAGTAGGTGTCATAACACACTGTTGTTGGACATGGTGCTCTGAGTACCCCTTCATAATTTTATGGCTGTCCTTAGTAGAAATGCAGCCACTGTGTTACTCCCCTATACGGTGTCCAGGGGATCCTGTCCATGCCCCCTCGCATGCTCCCTGGTTTTCAGTCTGCTATGAATTCACCCTAGGATCTGTCTGTCCGCCAGATTAGTCCCATTAGAGCAGGAGAATACACTGCATTTGACACACTCTATTCCTTTATGAGAATGCTGCCTCTTTGCCCCCACCCAGTTTAGGGCATTTCTGAAGGGGGCAGTTGCCAAGCTGAGCAGCTCTGGAGAGTGTTGCTCCTTGCTTGTGCAGCAGTCTGCTTTGATTTGAGTACCCCTTCAAGTGCTGTAATCAAGCAGGCATGTGTGGCTGAGGCAATGGCAAGCCTTTGTGAGGCTGTGCCAGGAGTGAGCACACATTGGCCTTTCTGTCTGCTGGTGCTGACAGATTTGTTGTGGCCAACAGGGGTAAAGAACCAAGGAGAGCTTGTTTTTGTAGAACTTCCCCTCTTCCAAACCCACCTGGACAAGTTCCTGTGTAACCTGTTCTAGGTGGCCCTGCCTTGGCAGGGAGTTGGTCCAGGTGATCTCCAGAGGTCCCTTCCAACCCTAATGACTCTGTGATTCTGTGAAAACCCAACAAAAGGGGCATGTGTTGTCTTTTGAGAAGTGTTGGGTTCTCCTTGCTTGGGCAGTGCTTTTCAATCAAAAAGAAATAATCCTTGCTTCAGCTTGAGGCAGAAGGCAGGTAACTCCTTATAGCAGCGGGCAGTGCTTTTCAAACAAAAAGAAATAATCCTTGCTTCAGCTGAGGCAGAAGGCAGGTAACTCCTTATAGCA
>NW_009926695.1:0-10148 GCF_000696875.1 Nestor notabilis
CAAACCATTCTATGATTCTATGATTCTTATACTTGAAAGCCTTGTTTGAAAGGAGAAAATAGATTGTCAGAACACTGTAATATCATAATTAGACAAGCTGGACATCATCAAGAAAGATACTGCAATCCCAAGGAAAGAAAAGGTAGCAATGAAGTAAATAACCCAGCAATGTCTCTTTCCTCCCTTACAGTTCTAACAAGAAGAAAATTAGCTTTGATGGTTTTCAGTACCACAACACAGCTGAAACTCAAAGGAAACAACTCTTCATCTCTAAAACCTATTACAGTGCTTGCAAATTCCCCATGCTGGAAAGGGCAGGCTTCATCTGCCTGCTCTTCTGTCTGTCTCCTGTGCTGCTGTGGATTTAAATTCTGCTTAAAAAAAGAAAAGGAAAAAAAACCCCAACTTTGAGATCTTGTACCTGAGCCAAGATTCGATGTACTTCTCAACATCAGCAAATTGGAAAATCTCAGCGCAAATTGGAAGTTAAAATAAATGAGTTCTGAGGCCTCTGCCTCAGTGAGACGATTTGTTTTGTCTTTTCTTCTTCTTGGCTGCTTGTATTATTTTTTTTCTGAGCTTTCTTGCCTCTTGCCTTAGTGTGTCACAAGCACAATAAAAAAGCATTTGAAGGTTCAGTCTATTAAGGATCATGGAGAAGAGGGAAAAATGACTGCCCAGCTGAAGGAATCGTAGAATCATAGAATGGTTTGGATTGGAAAGAAGCTGAAGATCATCCAGTTCCAACCCCCCTGTCATGGTCAGGGACATCTCACACTAGACCATGTCACTCAAGGCTCTGTCCAGCCTAGCCTTGTATACTGCCAGGAATGGAGCATTTACCACTTCTCTGGACAGACTGTTCCAGTGCCTCAGCATCCTCACAGTAAAGAACTTCTTCCTTATATCTAACCTGAACTTTCACTGTTTCACTTTGAACCCATCACCCCTTGTCCAGTATCTGATGAAGATCCCTCTCCAGAATCCTTGTAGGCCCCTTCAGATACTGGAAGCTGCTCTGAGGTCTCCACGCAGCCTTCTCTTCTCCAGGCTGAACAGCCCCAACTTTCTCAGCCTGTCTTCATACGGGAGGTGCTCCAGTCCCTGATCATCCTTGCAGCTTCCTCTGGACTTGCTCCAACAGATCCATGTTCTTTTTAAGTTGAAGACACCAGAACTGTACATAGTGCTCCAAAGTGGATATTTTCTAGTGAAAAAGGTGGGAAAGAACCAGCTGCTCCTGCAGATACCAGATCCAAAGACTCATTTCCAGACACAGGAGCCTGGAATGCTTGCAAACAGCTTGATTGTGAAGTCAAGAGCAGGCATTAAATTATATGAGACAACTCATAGGAATAAGAAATGGCTCCCCCACCAGGTGCATTGACCTTCTGTGTGCAGCCAAGCCCTCCCGAAGCTTCAATCAGCCACTGCGAGGCTCAAGACAGCAAAGCCTATTTTGATGTGTAGTTCTAGAGTAGAAAACTTCTGCTTGGGAAAAATGCTCAGGGTCTCAGCAAATGGGGATGGATTTTTCTGAAAAGGATCTATAAAGGCCACACATGAAAGCCAAGAGTACCCATGCTAGGAAATAGGAAATGCTAAGGACAGTTTTATCTGTCTTCTCTTCAGAATCCAAGTCTCTTAGTGCAATAGTCATTTAAACCCTCTCTTAAGTCAGGAGCTACCTTTCAAAGAGTCTGCTGGAAGTGCGAGGGTCTGATTAGGATATAGATATGGAATCACATGTATGAAACATCCGGGAATGCAATCTGGGACAGATCCTGATCGCTTCATTTCCCTGTCAGTTGGTTTTGCTTGATAAGATGTTGTCCCACAACTATTCCCCTCCTATGCAAGGTGAGGAACCAGGATTAAGGAGTTAATGTCAAGATGGGCAATGGCAAAATCCTATCAACTGTTTCAGCAATAAGAGGATGTTATTTTGAAACTGTGGGGAGAAACACAAATGAAAAACAAGCAATGGTAATGAATTTTAAGTAGTAATTTAATGCTACTCATAACAGGGGAACATAATCTCTCAGACTGATGAACAGTCTAATTAAGACTAATTTATGAATAATAATTCAATCTAAATAACCTGTGTGTGGATGCATGTGGATGTGTGTTTGTGCAACTGGATCACTGGATCAGCACTGGATCATCCTGTGAGTGTTTTGGTAAGGGTGCTAATGAACCAGAAGGCACAGAGATGTAGTTGTCTGACAATGCTTCATACTAAGAACAGGAAATGAAGTGTAAAAAAATGGACTGGATATGAATGCATTGAACAGTGCTGATTTTTTTATACTTGTATGAAAAAGAGTGAGCCACCAACGAATGGAATTGTACCAGGCAGCACCGGAGCTGTTTCAGATGTGCCTCTTTGATCACTCATGTTCCTGAAGCAGAGAAGAGTTTGTTTGTCTTGCCTTAGTTTTAAGAATCACACATCGAATTCCTTGTTGCAGTGTTATTAAAAATATTTTTATCTGTCATGAAGCAAAAGCCATGAATTCCCTAAGAGCAGAAATACAGGAAAATAAATCCCTCCTATCATTTGTTGTAAGGCGATAGTTGCAGACCCAGCATCAAGTTCTTATATATTTTGGTCTCTGGCTCTTATCTCTCAAACAAGTGTTTCTCAGCAGGATTAGATTTATATTGCTGATAACGTGTAGAGCAATGTTTCTTGGCATATTGCAGAAGGCACCGAAAGAAGAAAACATAATATTTTCCATTCCTTTGTTTCTGTCCAAGGCACACTCATTAAGAACTTTGCTGAGAGATTACATTGGTGTGATCAAATGTCTTGTGGGTTTTTTTTCTTGCTCAGACTTAAGATGAATAAGCAGAAGAACATAAATAGCCATCCATAAACAAACGGACAAAAGCTGTGTGCATAAGCAAAGCAAAATCAGGGATTCAGTCACTAATTCCCATTGGCAGCCAGAGTTTTAGCTGTTTAGCTTCATTGTGTATAACAGTGACTTAAGAAGACTGATGCATAACTTCAAATGTCACCCCTTCCTCCTTCTTCCTTCCAGCTTTTATTGCTGAGCATGGTGTCACATGGTATGGGATAACCCTTTGGTCAGCTGGGTTCAGTGTGTTACCAATGCTGTTCTCATCAGATCCAAAACATAACACCATACCAGAAAATATAAAGAAAATTAACTCCATCCCAGCCAAAACCAGTACAGAGCAGAATAAGGAGGTTTCAGCTTAGATCCCACAGTAAGAGTCACAAGCTGTTACATGGGTGTGGAAGAGGAATAAGCTTTGAAGGAGTTAAACAGGGAAAAGAGGCAGTAAAAATACAGAAAAACAAGTGAAATTTCATCAGTGACTGCTTTTGCCAAAGGCCTTTACACATTTCACAAAGCACGAGAAGGACCAGGCCCTCTGCTTGTAACCTAATGCTTGAGAACCATCGGGATAGAGAAACATCTATTTATCTTTGGCCTTTTTCAAAGGGGTAGTTAGATAACTTCTGAAGACCTTTTTTGGTATTGTTTCTGATTTTGTTTGGGTTGGGTTTTTTTGCAATGTCTGAGACTCAGACACCTCCATTAAGAGATTCAGACAAATACAATACTCTTATAAAATTGACTCCTCTCTATTTAGTTCTCTAGCCAGGCAGTTATTTTCTCATATAAAATCAATTACAATATTTTTCTGAAAAACTGATTTCCAAGTAATCATAAAGTGAATTACTCAGATTTACCTCATTTCAAGCCACATTTTTCTTTACAGTTCCAGTAGAAGACGAGAAACAAGGAAAAGGCAAAATATGTCAACCTGTAATGTGTTGTTCACATGCAGTAGCTTATTGGTACTAGGCATCTAAAAATAGGCCAGAAAATGGGGAGAGATACAAATAGATATAAATAGATATAAATATACAGATATCTATATATCTATGTATAGGCTTATCTATATATATAGATAGTTATCTATATATCTAAATATATAAAGAGACATAGGTAGTTATATAGGTACATACATGCATAGTCATCTCTTTAAAGTTTCAGTATTCTACCATTTTAGTCAATGGAGGTAAGGGGAAAAAAATGCAGCTTCATAATGTCTGGATTCAGACTTACCAAAGTAGCTGAACAGCTGGATACTGAAGTGTTTGTTTTTTGAGGGAAGTAAAAAAGAGAAATGACACAATGAGAAGGTGTCATAGTTAGAGACTTCAGTGGCTAGTGAATCCTAGAATCCTAGAACAAGGTTGGAAAGGACCTTAAGATCATTTAGTTCCAACCCCTTGCCATGGGCAGGGACACCTCAGACTAAACCATGTCACCCAGACTAAGCCATGTCACCCAAATGAATGCATACTAGGTTGGAGTTAAGTTGGGTAAAGTGCAGCCGACTCATACCATACTGGCCCCAGTGCAGCACATATGCAGGGAACGCTCAGTGTCAGCCGTGCCCTGGTTCTTTGTTTTTCCTAAGGGGCTGCTGTTATTATTGGGAAGATAGAAAAGTTTATAGAAAGGAAATTATTCTGGGGAAATGCTGATTGAAAGAATCTTCTGTTCTCACAGGGTATTGCTGCAAATAACTTCCTGATTTATAACCAAGTAAAGGAATTTGGTGAATAAAGGATTACATAAGGTTTACAAAGGCATATGAAGATGTGAGATAGGAACTCAATATGATCTACAAAAGAGCCTAAGAAAGGAATTACAGAGGATTAGGCACCCACCCTGCTTAGGTCCTTGCAAGCGCTGTGCGGCACCGCTATCCATTTCTGTATGCAGAAATCCCTTAGAAAACTCCCCAAGCTTTAATCATATCCCTTTAAATGAAGTTTGAACCTTGAATTTCAAGTTCCAAGCACAGAAATGAATCATGAGTGGAATTTTCCCTTCACTTTTCAGCTCCTCTCTGAGCTTTCCCTTCCCCCTCTCAACATCTTCAGTAAGACACAGCCTGTACTTGCAAGAGCAGAAAAAGACACTCTTTATTTTAATGCTGTACGAAAACAAGCAAAAGCAATCCGCCAAGGCAGGACTGCATGTGTTCACTGATCTGACACATTTTGACTGATCTCTCCTCTTTGTCCCTTGTGTTTTTATCTCAGCCTTCTCTCCTCAACTTCCACTGAGATCAACAGGAAGTTTCTGATCACACCCTAAGAGTTATTTGCAAACAGCAAAGTTGGAAGGCTTAAACATTTTTCCTTGTATGTATGCTTTGACTGGAAAAAGCAGGGTCCATAGAAAACACCAGCAAAATTGCTTTTGCTGCTTGAAAGAATGAGGCAAAGGGAAGAAGCAGATTTTAAGTAATATAAAGTCAATCTACGGAAGTGAATTGTACATAGATGCAACTATTTCATGGTGATTCTCAAGCACCTTCATGCTCATCTCCACACTTCACTTACCAGCAGCATTCTGCCCACTCTCCTTGTGCCTGAGGAGCTGCAGTTTCAGCAAGACATTGAACAGAATCTCTGGGCCTATCTAAAACTCTCAGTCTAACAAGCAGATTTTGGGCAACATTTTCCCTGAGGTTGCTTCTTTTGGTTGGTAGGGACACTAATGAGACTGAAAACAGGGACACTAACACCCAGACAGCCAAAAGGAGCAGAAGGGACAAGAACCAGGCTTAGAGTGGAAATGAGATAAGGAAGCTGAGGACTGCAGGGTAGGGAAAAAAAAAACAGCACTGGGATGATCAGTGCTGCAATCAGGACAGTATCATAGTCCCCAGAACAGCAAAAACAGTTCCCTGACCTATACCACTGGAATCCTGCAGCTTGCTGCTCAGTCCTCCTGCAAATGGGACACAAGGGAAAGCATGCATCCCCCCTACCATAGCATCACAAACCCCACAGAACTTGCACAGGGGGATGCATGATGGTCCTTCACCATCTCATGCTCCTAAGGGTGAATCTGTCATCTCCTTGTGAGACAGATGATGACTGCAAGAAACACGGCCTCAGGGCTCCTGGCAAATTACAAATGAAGTTCTCAGATTGACAAGCTTAGCTAATTCTGTAAAAGACCCAGACACAATCTTGTGCTGGGAGAGAATGGCAATAAAAAGCAATCTTGCTTTTATATTGCTGAGCAGAAGCAGTAAGCATTTAAAGAAATGCTCAGCCAGCAAACTGGAACAGCAACAGCAAAACACTATATTATTGTCAAAATTCAAACCACCTCAAGGAGTAAATTAACACTAACCAGTTCTGAGCTCCTCACCCCATCAGAAATGTCAGTGTTGCCATATTTATTGTTTCAGTAAGCTCCAATTGCTGGAACAAGGAGCCCTTAAAGGATGCCAGCCAATTTCAAGATGTCTTGGTTGTAAGTGCATTAGTGGTGCAGATAGGGAGTTCTTTGCTTGAACTGTTTTTAAAGACTATAAGAATTACTCATCTATGTTTAGCATGGCTTGAAAAAATATCTGTCCAGTACATTTCAGACATCAAGTCAGCAAAAGAAAATGGGGGCCATGGAGAAAGTACTGGGCACTGTTTTGTACTCAACTGTGTTCCAAGCTAATATTTGATCCCACCTAGTTCAGTGATCACTGAGAATAAATATTACTGAGTTACATTTTGAAAGCTTTTTTAATGTTATAATCCTTTAGGAAAGTCTCAACAGGTAAGACAGGTAAATTATGATTGTATTCATGATGGAAAGAGGCAAAAAGAAGCCCTGAGGCTTCGATACCAAAATTGAGAATAAGATTTGATGTCCAAGTCTTCTGTCTGTGGGTGAACCTCAGTAATTCTGCCTTCAACATGCACTGTTACCAGTAGATTCATAGAATCATGGAATGGTTTGGGTTGGAAAAGACCTGAAGATCATCTAGTTCCAACTCCCTGCCATGGGCAGTGGCACCTTACACTAGACCATGTCACCCAAGGCTCTGTCCAACCTGGCCTTGAACACTGCCAGGGATGGCGCATTTACCACTTCTCTGGGCACTTTGTGCCAGCACCTCAGCACCCTCACAGTAAAGAACTTCTTACTTATATCTAACCTGAACTTAGCCTGTTTCAGTTTGAACCCATCAATCACCCCTTGTCCTATCACTACAATCCCTGATGAAGAGTCCCTCTCCAGCATCCTCTTAGGCCCCCTTCAGGTACTGGAAAACTGAACTTACCCTGTTTCAGTTGAAACCCATCGTCTCTTGTCCTATCATAGAATCATAGAATCATAGAATAGTTAGGGTTGGAAAGGACCTTAAGATCATCTAGTTCCAACCCCCCTGCAATCCCTGATGAAGAGTCCCTCTCCAGCAGCCTGTAGGCCCCCTTCAGGTATTGGTTTAGTCTTATTATCAGAAGAAGCACATGCGTGCCTGAATGAAGGTTTTATGAAAGAGGGCCGCTACATTTTGGGGAAAGCTAATAACTACCACCAGGCAACCAGAGGTACTGCAGGAAGGGCAAATTCCTCCCTGGGTTCCCTATTCACCATCACCTGAATGGAGGATCCTGTTTGCTTTCAAGAAATACATTAACTTAGCATTCCTGATTTTCTCACCTTTTATAGTTCATTACTATGACTACCAGTGAAGAAAGAGACTCAGAGCATTTTTTAATCAACACATACAATATTTGAGTTCCTTAGCGAGTGCACTGATTTCGGCTAGGATAGAGTTGATTTTCTTCTTAAGTAGCTCATATGGTGACATGTTTTGGATTTCTGATGACAACAGTGTTGATTCTATGATAACACAGGGATATTTTAGTTACTGCTGAGCAACGTCTACACCACAGAATCAAGGCCTTTTCTGCTCTTCACACCATCCCACCACTGAGCAGGCTGGGGTTGCACAAGAAGCTGGGAAGGGATGCAGTCAGGACAGCTGACTCCAGCTGGTCCAAGGGATATCCCATACCATATGACATCATGCTCAGCTATCAGCACTGGATGGAAAAAGAAGGAAGGACATTGGGAGTAATGGCTTTTTGTCTTCCCAAACAACCACTACACATAATGAAGCCCTCCTTTCGTGGAAATGGCTAAAAATCTGTTTTCCTTCTGTGCGCAGCTTTTGTTTTACCCATTAAACTGTCTTTATCTCAACATACAAACTTTTTCACTTCAGCTCTTTCAATTCTCTTCCCCATTTGGCTGGAGGGGAGTGAGCAAGTGGTTGCGTGGTGTTAACCCATCACAGTGAAGCAAGAAACCTTGCAACATGCTGGTTGGGCATGAACAGTCAGAAAAGCCTCAGTGAGATGCAAGACACCAGCTAGAATCTGATCTAGGTAGCCAAATCTTTCATACCTCTGACATAAAATAGACAGTCCTTTGAACATGCCTAGGTAAGAAGATGTACCTTCTTTTGAAATGCTGCAGCTCACTTCTACCCAAAAATAAAGATATCTTTCACATTCTTCCACTTATCCCCAACATCCAGTTTGGAGTCTGGGACCCTACACTCTGGTACTTCATTTAGAAACTAGTAGGCTGTTGAGGGGGAAGCCATGGTGTGGGTCCCATGTCCTAAAGCGGCATTCTGGCATGAATTCTCCTTCCAATAGTAGGGAGGTGATTCCTTCCTATTCATGCCTATGATCTTTCTTCCAGGGCATTACTAGAATCTTTTATCTGATACACATGGAAAATTGAGATCTGACATCTTAAACTTTCTATTAGATTTGTTTGAAACTGGCCATCAGGTTGAAATTTATAAGGGCTTAAGGGACACTGACTAACAAACAACCCACGTGTCCACATAACTACATTTCCTACTCATTCCATTACAAACTGACACTAAAAATAAACGTGTCATGATTTCTACCCATTTTCCTCATTCTAATTTAGAGAAACTATTTTTGCCAGGACAGTCAGGAGCTTTCATCACTAATGTCTAAGATCCCCAGGGTATCATTTAGAGAAGAGTGACTGCAAATATCTGCATTCAGCTTCCCTGGAGGCTCAGGCTCCCATGTAAGTCAATACAGAGCTCTGAACCTATATGATCATATTACTCAGTAGCAGTTAACAAAGAAGCCAGTCCATGGGCCTGATGAGCTATGACTACTATTCCAGATTGTGTGGAGAGAACAGACATGGGACAGGCACTTTTTCCAAACTTCTTCCAGCTTAGATGCGTTTTGCCTTACAAAACCCCTCAAAAACTAATTTAGTTTACTGTGGATGCATAGAGCAGTTGAATGAAGAAAGCACTAAGAGTCAGAGGCATCTAACCTGCTAGCAACATTCCTCGCAAAGAAATGAGTCTGTTCTCAGAAGATTACAAACTTGGCTTAAAATAACAGCTCTTATGAAACGCTGGCCTCTTCCCACGGGGGACCTCCATTCATGCAAACTTTCCTTCTAGACAGCGTGTGCTAGAATTATTTGATCTAATCTTCTCCTTTGTCTTTTCAAATGCAGGCTGAGAATATCAAGTCTTTGCTGTTGATTCTGGCAGCTGGGACTTGCTTTAAGAAAAACATCAACTATTATGTGACTCACAACTGTGTCACAAAACTTCACAGGAATACCAGTGCCACCCTTCCAGCCTGCTTTGCTCAAGCAGCCATACCAGTTTGGAAGGTATTCAGATGTATTTTCTTCCTGTGCCTCCATTTACACTGAATCAGACCAGTACATGGACCAGATCATGTTATCCTGCATCCAGTCTTTACAGTTTAGTCATCACGTTACCTTGTGGCATCATTTTGGTCCGTACTGAGTAACACAGGCAGTGCCTGTGCCTGCTTCACAGGACGGTGCAGCCTAACCACTTGGGTCAGGAGGTAGCATAGATTAGACTGATCCACATACACAGTTTGGACAAGAGGGTCAGGAAGATGATTTAATCATATTCATTTAAGTTGTGCCATGCAACCTACTCTCACAATCAGAGGCTGAAGCAGAGGGAAGACACAGCTCTCCAGCCCAAATACAGCAAGTGTTCAAGAAGGGACAAGGTATTAGCTTTGCTAAACCTTTTGACTCAGCAATATTTCATGATTTTCTTAATAAAAAGACCTGTAAGTGTGTGCCCTGTCTTGTCAGAGAGCTGCCAGTACAAATCTTTGCTTTCATAGTCCTCTTCTATTGTACACGTCCTGAAAGCTTTCTGCTGTATCACAACATTACAATTCACAAGATCTTTTGAGATTCTAAAAATGTATTAGCACTAATCTCTCTCTTTCC
>NW_009926695.1:10179-21788 GCF_000696875.1 Nestor notabilis
CTCTCCTATTCCTCACCTGTGTAGTTAGCCAGATGGTAACTAAGGCAACCTGGACTTAGAATGGGATGTGCAGACAATAAAAAGGTTTATAACTCTCTAACTCATAATACTTCTGTAAAAATCTGTGGCAGAAGCAAACCAGGAGTATAAGAGCCACTCATCAAAAATACAGCTGTCTAAGCTTTGCCATGAAACCATGAATGGGTTAAACAGAATCTCCCTCCAGATACACAGACCTCACATTTCCCATCTCTAGAGGCTGCCTATGCTGCTTTTTTGGCAATGGCACCTCATTTTGCCTTCATGAGTTAATCTCTAGTTTATTTCCAAAATTCTAATTTAATGACATCAAACAAATGTCCCTGAAGGGATCAAATCTGCTTGCCACAAGAATTAAACCCCATAAAATCTGGGATTTCATCCCACTCTTACCCGATTATTGGACAAGACTTTCCCCAACAGCTTGTTTGAAGTCCAGTGGTTTGCATGTCAGATGACTTGCAAGCCATCTACAAAATAGAGGTGGGATCTGCCAGAGGTGAGGAAGCCATCCCCACAGGGACTCAAACAGTGTGGAAAATATGGGGATAAAATGGGTCACAGAAGCAGAATGCATCATTCCCATGTTCTAAGGCAGTGCAGCATATATCCTGTCCATACCACAAAGGCAGTGCCCAAGGTAAAGGAAGACAAATTCTTTTCAGAAGCCACTTGAGGCAGAAAAATCTCGTTCTATTCCTCTCTTCCTCATTGAGGCTTTTTTGAGACCTGTTTCAATATGTCCAATGTGCCACAACCAGAGGAGCAGAAACAAAGAACATTGCTTCCATTATGTGTCTGGACGATGTCAGCCTGGAACTAGAAACGCTTGTCTTCTTTTCAGATTGCAAAAGAAAAGACTCAAAAGCAGGAACAGAGCTTCCTGGGGAAGGTTATTCAAGGTTGCCCAGATCTGGAAAGGGGTATTGCTTTATACTGAAATATTGCAATGTATTCACAAGTTAATCCAGTTCTACCTGAAGCCAAGATGCTCACTGAGCTAAACTCAGCAGTGTCTGCAGGTGACATCTCAGTAATGAGATGGGACCTTGATTGCCTGCTGAGCAGGTCCTCATGAAGTCCAAAAATGCCTGGAAGGCAGGCAAGGCACAGATTCAACCCAAATCTTCAGAACCACCTCAGTCACTCTTCGACTGTCTCTTCCTGCCTTGTATTGCTTTACATTTGCAGGGTCCTTATAGACTAACATATATTGTGTTGCCTTCCAGTGTTAAACATTGCTTTCTTTTCACAATACACTTTCTGCATTTCCTTGCCCTGGGGCAAATCCTTTTGGGAAGTGCAATGCCTGCAGTGCTGGGGCATAGCTGTGTAAATAGACTTAGCCATAATATATCTGCTGCCCTTCCAGATTCCTCCCAGGGTCACTGTCATTATCACAGGAGCTACCAGCAAAGGCCAGTTACCAGCGACACTCCATCAGCAGTATTTTCCCTCCCAGGGACTGTATCATCTACATGGTGACAGCGAGACCTGGTGCAGTGCATCACAACACCAGCACACCAAAGTCATCTGTACTAAGAACATTGTGTGCATGGAGGCCTGCACAACTCCCATTAACTGATGAGAACACCTTTGTGCAGGAAATAGTGAAAACAACCTGTAATTGGGAAGCCTGTTTTGACGAGCGTGACAATATCCTTTCTATTCAAAAGGTCCTGGGCTGAAATTTGTTTGCAGAAACACTTGAGCTGGATGAGACTTTCAATTTTGAGGCATCGATGTCACCAATGGTTTGATGACGAAGACTCCTGCTGTGATGCTCTGTGAACCAGGGAATAAGACTCCTCAGATCAGGCACAGAAACGAAGCAGTAGAAGTGGCTTGAGAAACAGAGCAGTCAGTGGTGTAATGACTTGAAAGCTAGGGGATCATACAAGCAGTGATGTCTGTGCTACACACAAGGAATTCAATCTCTTCTCCCAAATAAGGGATCTTGACAGATTATAACACTACATTCTGGACAGAGAGATATTGTGTGTCTGATGCCTAGACTTTTATTGAAGTCCAGGATTACGAACTGTAAATCATTTAGCCCACTTTAGATAAGTATCACTTTCAAATCGGATTATAATTTGCAAAGGCACAACATGTTCAGGGCAAAACTGTGTCAGACTCCAAGATAATGATTCCAAGAGGCTCTGCTGCATGGTAGCTTTGCAGACAAGGAACCGGGGTACTGGGAACATCTTCGTAACACATGCACCGACAAAAGAGGCCTTTTTCTTAATTCAGCTTGAGACAAAGGTGATTTATCAGACATCCCAAGGCAATTGCCACAGAGAACAGGGGAAGCCTGTGCGACATGCAGCTGTTTCTGGTTACTTGTCGTGCTTTGGCATACATATATGTTATTAATCCCACTATTGTCAAATCTTTTCACTTGTGTTGTGTGAAAAGCTGTGGCATTCACCACTGTGCCAGTGACTGTCCTTTGAATGCATTTCCATTTCCCATTTTCCCACATGATGCATTTGTCTATGTCCAGCGAAACAAAGAGAATCGCTGCCAGCTCTGAGTCAGAGGGGTGCTGGATGCTACAGGCAGCTTCCTAGAGGTTTCTCTAGCATGACATGCAGGCACAATTTTCCAGCTTGACAGAAAACCTGGAATTTGAATAAAGGAAACACAGGTCTCCCTCCTGCCCCTGCTTGTCTCGGAGACGCCGATGGAGTGAGTCAGTGATGAGCTGCTGCTGCTGCGTCATCGCTGCAATCACTGGGGAGAAGCCCGAGTCACAGGGAGAAGCTTAAGCCGTTGAGTTGCTCCTCAACAGAGTGCTGAGGTGGGCAGGGGAGGATGACATCCAGCAGTGGGATCAGAAGCAATTCCCTGGTAGGATTAAGGTGCTTTGAAGAAAAGGTCTCTCCATCCTCTGGAATTCCTTCCCTGCCAGGCTGTGCATTGACCTGCAAGAGGTTAAAGTCACTCACAGCCTGATAATAAAGTTTTGGCTACAGTGTCTTAGCCTTTGATGCCACTGAAAAGAAGGATGACAGTGCACAGACTCACAACTGTGGTTCAGTTTTATGTCCAGCTACGTGTGCAGACACAGAAAGAAACTGGAAGATTTGGATCTAGTTATTGGCTCTGCCAGAGTGAATTGGTCAGACCACTGACATCCAATTTTTTCTCCTATCCTATCTTCAAGCCATTGCTTTGACATCACCAACATACTGAAAATCACTGCTCAGGCCTCACCTGACCTATATACCTTGGGAACATAAGTTTCCTCCAGAGGCATGCACAAAAAGCCCCAGTATTTGTCTGCCAACTTTAGCTGATGAGCTATGAGATCTAGTTCAAAGCAAGACTATGGTGTCTGAGACCAGATTTGTCCTGCTTATCTTATCAGTAGGTCTGAACTCCAGGTATGACATTTGTGCTTTGAAAATCTTATGGGACAGGAACACTGGTGAATATTTAGGAGCTTTTGGTGTGTGGGAGAGGGCAGAGAATAGGAATATGTTGTTGGCGTCATCTGTATCTTCCTAAACTCTACATAGTTATTTTGTGGAGAAGGAGACTCCTCATGGTCTCTCGTATTCCTAAGAGGAAATGCTCAAGAGATTATCATCTGATGGAGTTATTTCTTTATTTGAACCTGGATTGCTTCTCCTTGACCTGAGTTCTTTATTCTATTTTACTCTGGCACCTGCACTTAGCTATTGAATTTTTCAAGGATCCACCATTTCTCTTGATTTATGGGATGAAAGTGACAAGCCTGACTAATCACTATTTATCTCAGTCTATGACATCAAACATTCCAAAAGGTAAAGGAGGAGCTGCCATGAGAGTCATGGTCCCTTCAGAATGATTTTGACATGGAAGCTGAATTTATGTTATCCATCCCCATTCATGATAGAATGAATTCTTACCTATATCTGGAAAGTGTGGGTGTCATGGCCTTCCACTATACCAGCAAGAACATCAGGGTGCAGAAGCACAGATTGCCGATGCTGAGTATTACTTCCTGCTGCCCCTGAATAAAAACCCTTCCATTCCAGTTCATTGTCTAAAGCCAGTTTCTTCTATAGGGATATCACAGTCCTGAATTTTCCTGGGTTATCACAACTGTAGAAGACACAACAGGGCTTTCTGTGTGTGGCCCAGTCTCCCCTTTCATGTACGCGAAGCACAAATCCTTAGCCTTAGGGTAGCATGAGGATTCATTAGCTCATGTTTACATAGTGCTAAGTATTAATTATTAAGTCAAGCTGCCGCTGAAGGGAACTAAAGGCCTTGGCTTTCTGAATAATAGGGCAAGCAATTCTTGGAAGACTCCCACAGTCTATTTGACAGATGCACAGTGTGACATGGCATGTAGGAAACTGCAACCATGTTTTCCTTTAAGCCACATAACTAATTAAACTCACGAGTTGGCTTAAGCTTCACCTAATAATATGGTGCTTTGGAAGGAGAATTGCAAAGCTTTGTAAATAGCTGAAGCTCTGAAGATGAGGATTTGCTGATGAGAACTACAAAGACAACATCACTAGTAATTAAATGGTATTTTCATTTTGGCAGATTTTTTGCTGTTAAAAGGAGAAGGAGAGGCACAAAGAAGTGGTCATTTCCCTTTTACAAACTATTATTGTATCTACAATACAGCAGCGTGCAAACCCCCAATATAATTAAGACTACACTGAACGTGTTATTAAGCAGAAAAGACAGTCCCTGTTTCAGAGAGAAAGGTCAATGTGTTGTACTCCGCAGCTGAGGACAGCAGTGAGCACACAGCATGGCTACAGGTTTCCATGTGCTCCAGAGATGCTTGGTAGATTCATTGGATTCAATCCTGCCATAACCAAGAATATGCCATTAGGCTAATAGATTTATTAGATGGTATTTTATTACCATCTTAAGTAACAGAAAGAACTGGGACTGTGCCATACCAATAGCCACCCCTTTCTTGGGTTATCTCCTTTAAAGTGGGAACAGTGTCAGGGGCCAGACAAGATCCTAACCTGCTTATTCTGTGCATGCACCACAGTTCACCCAGAATACTTTAAGGATAAATGTTTTGCAAAACAGGACTGTATTTCAACTTTAGAAACACAGGGAGCCAGGTATGTGGCTATATGATCATCATGTCTGCTGTGAAAATGGTAAATGGTCTTCAGAGACATATTGTGCATTCATGTGAATGTGTCCATGATCACAATTTTATCACTGGATTCTAATAGTATTAATACTTCTTACATCCCTAACACAGTCTCTCCCCCTAGCCAGTTTATCTTCACATAGACACACTTTTCACTCCCCATTTTAAAGGTACCCCTTCAGCAAACTTAAAGAACATTAGCTTTAAAGTGACACCCCAGAAAAGCCCTGCATGGATCCAAGGTGAGATTGTGCTGGGAAGCCAGTGCTACTCTTTTCATTCTTGCCAGGGGAGTTTTAGTGCTCAGAAAGAATGACAGAAATGCTTTTATTATTATTCCTTGTTGCTTTTATCATTAGCTCTACTAGATATGCTGTATCACTCATATTAGTAATAGTATTAGTAGTACTATGCTGTATCACCTGTATTAGTAATAGTATTAGTAGTAGCAGTAGCAATAACAGTAGTAACAAGAGCATTATTCTTAGGAGTCATAGTCATGACTTGAGCTTTACTTTTATCTGAAGAATAAATCTCTTAAAGCATCCCAGCTTAGCTGCACTGGCAAACCCAGTTAAGCCTGGGGAGGGCATGTTACTGGTGATTCATGTCTGCTTGTTGAAGCCAGTATGGCATCTCTAGCACGCTTCCATCGGTACCACAACACTATCAGATGGCAACTGCACTTAGTTAGAGCTAACCTGGGCAACACCAGACATGGAAAACCAAAATGCACTCAAATGAGTAAGGGAGGAGCAGAAGGAGATCCTCCTCTGAAGCATACAGGGTCTACTCAGATTTACTGTCACCAGTTAACTGGTTCTGTAAGGCAACCACTTATGTGTAACTGATTGGTAGTAAAAAGAATTATTTGATGATTATCCCATTGCCTTTCCATTACTGGCCTGACCTGATAAGCAGCAGCTCCCCTATCCATCACAGCTGTGATCGTTCTAACTGAACTCATTTTTCAGACCACTATCAGCCAGCCTTGGCTATTTTTACTCCTAGATTTATGGGCCAAATTCATCCCCTAAATTCAATTTTCTTTGATGAAAGCTGTTTCAGAGATTTTTTTTTTCATCCTTTCTCCGTTGTCTATGAATTATGCTTTACCTTCTCTGTCCCACGTGTAAGTCCCGGAAGGTTATCTGCACCTGCAGGGAGATTACATTGCCTTCCTGTATTTCTTTTAACTACTGAAGTTATTATTTTCAGGGAAAAAAATCATGTTTTTCTTTCCAATCTCACTGTAAGGTTCAGGAAGCCTTTAAACAAGGCAGAATCTCTGTTTATGTAGGTGGGTTTTATCCTCCTCCCCAATAGACCTTGGATCTGTGAGTTTCTGTAGAAGTGAGAACATCAGTCAGTGATGCACTGGAGGATGCTCACCATTCACCTGCGCTTCTGCTTCAATTACCCTTCAATACCTCCAGCAGACTTGGACACTGCTGTTTGTGATAAGCACTTTGAATCAGTTTGAACAGCAAACTGAGAGTGCAAGTGAAAAAATATCTTTCTCAGAAGAAAAGGGATGTCCTCAGGAAAAAAAGCACATTAAATTCCACAATAACTCAAACATCTACTCAGTTGGAAATGTCCTGTTCCCTCTCGTCAGCCTGATGCAGGGATGTTGCTGCAAGCCCCTTCCCCAGAGCTGAGCTTGGCTATTTGGGGAAATTTAGCCATGTCCTATTGAAAAGAGAGACAAACAAGCTGCAAATGCACAAGTCTGAGTGAGAGATGTGTTACTGAGGACTCTTTGGAGGGCCTTAATGACATGTTTTAGTGGTGGACTTGACAGTCCTGGGGCAATGGTTGGACTTGATGACCTTAAAGGTCTTTTCCAATCTAGCTGATGCTGTGATTCTCCATTTAAAGAACTAGACCATGTCCTAAGAAATGTGTAAAAACTACTTCTGAGGCAAAAAGCCCAGACATGCCCAGAAAACACTCCCTGAGGGAGCAAGATCCAACATAGTCCAGACTTCTGCACACCCAGACACTCAAAACCTGGCTTTGGCTGTGAGGTCTTGGCTTTTGCTCATCCTTGCTTACATTCCTCCTTGAATTATTAAACTAAATTGCTTTAGTGATTTTGAGCTTTCCATTTCACTCCTCTTGGGTAGCTGCTATCTCAGCTGTTTGGTAGCTTGACAAGGCAAGCACTGAAGGTCAAACACCTCTCCAGACCCTCTTGGCATCATGCTGTTTGCATGGGTGCCGGTGAACTGAAACAAAGGGCCAGATCAAAAGGTGTTAGTCCCTGTAGAGACCTATAAAAATCATGTCAGACCTAGAATTTGTGACTTGGAAGTTTCCTGACATCGAGCTATGCCTCTTTCCATTGAATCTGCAGGTAGTATACAGGATCAATGGATACCCTTTGCTCAGCAGTGCTGGGTTGGGTATGAGGGAACATGAGCGTTGCCCAAGCCCCAGGAGATATGGTTTTGTCTTTGGCCTTCAGCAGAGCACAGACATTCAAAACCAAAAGCCCAGGATTCCATGTGGTTTCAGGGGGTGCCTGCAAGGGAGAGATTTAGCCCCTCAATTCTGAGTTTTCCACTCATTTATTGTTTCTAGCTTTTTCCCTCAAAGCAGTAGCTTTTTTCTTGATTTTAAACATCACAACTGCTTTTAAAGAAAGAAAACAACCCAAACAAACAGAAAGAAATAATTCTCTGCAGAAACCAGCTCACTCCTACTTTCATGACAGTTCTCAGTTCCTGTTTAAAAACCTAACTCGAGCCCTGAGTGGTGAAGACCTGGCAGAAGACAGCAGTGATGCACTGAACCACCACCCCAAGCAATGTCTCATCATACCATGTCATTATGACATACTGCTGTGCTGAAACATTGCAAATCCCCACCCGCAAATCCCAAATATAACAAGATCTGGCCACAGAGTTGACCTGATTTAAAACACCTAAAAGGTTATATGTGATAGGCTGATTACCCTCCTCTGCTCAGCAGCAATTTGGTGAGGAAAGCAGTGACTTTGGAAGCAGCTGGCCTGTAGGAATAGGGAGAAGAGCAGGACCCATCTTTCTACAGGGCACAGATAAGTGCCCTGTAGTAAAAGGCTTGAGATAGAGACTCTGCAGTGATAAATGGTGCCTACCTTTCCTTCACAATTTGCTCTCAGATCCTTATTTATTTGGCCATCCTGATATGCCTTCCTACCCAGCTTCTCATTGCTCCTTCTGGCCTTCCTACTGCTGTTGTCCTATACTGCACACTTCTCTATGTCTGCTATGGAATATATATTTGTGTGAGAACTCCACTAGATGTTACTCTTTAGGAAACAGCAGTTACATTTCCAGCTCAGGTTTGTGTATGTAGAACCAGGATGCTGCTGTGCCAGGGGCTTCACATAGGGGCCCTCTCCCTTGCCCCTTCTCTCTCCATCCCAGCAGTGCACAGCAAGACTGGGTTGTCCACCAAGGAGCTCTCTAACAGTGTCTCCCCATGGGAAGGGCATCCCCTGAGACAGAACAGCAAGGGAATGCTCTCTGGGCCCTGGTACATCCCTCTCTTTTCTAACATCCCACACATCCCCTCCATCCCACTCATCATCTTGTGGGCCATGTCTCACCCACCATTCTTTGTGTAAGGAGAGATGCCCATGGCAGGGGGATTGGAACTAGATGGTCTTAAGGTCCTTTCCAACCCGAACTGTTCTGTGATTCTATGGAGGTGGTGCCTCATCCAGCTCTTAACACCTCAGGTGCTCTGTTTCCTTACACGGTATTGCTTAAGTGAATTAATCTTTCTGCCAGCACACGTGGCTTGCTACAAGGATAGCTGAGCACCATGGGAGTTTGTTCTACTCTTCTGCAGTGGTGTGGACCTTTGCTAGGACTAATCCCCTGCATTACACTGATCCATTTCTCACCAAGTAGGCTTCGATTGATTAAAGATTTAACTGTTTCTCACACTACCACTAACCTTCTTAACCTTGGCATCAAGAAATGTACTGAGACGCTCAGGGAAAGACTACAAACCCAATAACGTATACCTCCATAACCAGGCCTGATAAGCCCAGATACTTTTGGTTTGCTGGTATCAATATCTGCAACAAAACTGCATTCTGAAAAAAGCAGGACTGTCTGTGGCAGGTGCTGCTTGGTCTGATGTTGGTTCTCAGGCAAATTGAAATAAATGAGCTATAGCCTCCGCAAACCCAGACTATTCATGGGCTACTCCTATAATCCAAGGAGCTGGGCTCTCAGCCAAGAAATTCTTCCACGGAGAGGACAATCTTCTCAGGACAGAGTCTTAGAATCAGTCTGTTCTTGCCATAGCATCCTGTTGTCTATGTCTCTGCAGTGTTACCTTAGAGCCCTTGCGAGCTCGACCCCCTGAGCACAAACTTCCATCAAAGACCTTCTGGCTTAACAGTGGCCATGGGAAGATTCTTCTTGCTCCCAAATATCACACTGTCAGGCACCCTGTGGGGTGTGAGGGGATGTACATCCCCATTTACTTGTGATTTTCCAGGAATTGAGAGCTATTGGAGCTCAGCAATTTCATTTTAATGACTGGCATGCCAAAAGGATGAAAAGATGTGGTGTTAGCCCATTATCTCTAAATCATTTTATTTCAAGCTGGGCTAAGGTAAGAGCAAATAGTAGTAATATCAGACAGAGTACGCAGTGTAGGAATAGATAATACGGTTCACAGAGATGTTTCTATAAATATACTACTTTCTAGTCTAGCAGGTTTCAAAGTTTCTTTCACACTCTCTGATTCAGCTAATAAGCTGAAAGATGCTTCTCAGCCTTCTTATTCAAGGACTCACACAACCCATTCACCATCTGGCTGCCTCACAAAAGGCATAGAGCAAAACCTGTAAGCAGAGCCCTTCTCTCACTTATAATTGAAGTTTGCACTTTCTTCGGATCCAAAGATTTCCGACTAGGTCAAGTAGAGTATCCTATCCCCACACCATGGCCCGGCCCCACTAGCATTCGAAGGAGTACTGTCTTTAAATCAAATAATCAATAAAGATATTTAATGAATATTCATGTGGTCAGGGAATAAATTATAAAGAAACTGTTGAAGAAAATGATCTTCTTCCCTACGGTGGCCCCAGTTGAATGCCAGAGTGAAGCCTCATTATTTGTCTTCAGATTCTATAAAGCCATTGTATTGGGTTACCATGGAAAGATTTTGGTAGAAGGGGGGCTGCAGTGTTGAGAAGCTGCTAGAAACTTCTCCCATGTCTGACAGAATCAATTTCAGCCGGCTCCAAGATAGACCCACCACTGGCCAAGGCTAAGCCCACCAGCAAAGATGGTTGTGCCTCTAGGATAATGTATTTAAGAAGGGAAAAACATTACTGTGCAGGAGCAACAGCAGCCAGAGAGAGGATTGAGAGGATGTGAGAGAAACAGCTCTGTAGGCACTAAGGTCAGTAAAGAAGGAGGTGCTGGAGAAGAGATTCCCCTGCAGCCTGTGGTGCAGTCCATGGTGAGGCAGGCTGTGCCCTTGCAGCCCATGGAGGTCCACAGTGCCAACAGGACTGTACGTCTACTAGAGGAGTGTACTCAGGACCATGTACATTCAGGTTTTGAGTTCCTTCAGGAATGGAGACTCCACAAACTCTCTGAGTGGCTGGTTTCAGACTCTGCACCCCCCAACCTCCCCCCTTCCAATAGAAGTGTTTTCTCTTACGTTTATATGAAATTCCCTCTATTTAAATTTCTGTCCTGTCACTGGGCACCACCAAGGACATCTTGGGCATCACAGGATGGGTCCACCATCTTTACTTCACCCCATCAGATATTTATGGATAAGATCTCCCTGAACCTTCTGGTTTTGAGGCTGAATAGTCCCATGTGAGCCTCTCCTCATATATCAGATGCTCTAATACCTGAACCTTTTTTGTTGCCCTTCACTGGACTCACCCCCATATTCCCATGTCTCTTTCTGTACTGAGCCTGTTTCTCCAGCCTATTGAGATCCCTCTGAAAGGCAGCACAGCCCTTTTGTCTCTCAAATATGCCTCCCACTTTCGTGTTCTGGACGTAATATAGGACACCCAGAAATCTCATGCAGGACCTCTCAGTTCTACTCATAGAGCCAGAAGAGTGAAAATTAAGCACCACAGAAAGTAACTTCAGGGGTCTAAGTTTCTTATTAGTCCTGGATCTGAGAACTGCTCTCCCTGTCATATCTCGTTATCCTCTGCTGCTCACTGAAAAGACCATATTTAAATATCACAGCCCTGGTGCATACACTTCATTTCAGTCTCTCTGCATGTTAATATTATTAGTATTGATTTTCTGACATTCTGCAGCAGAGATGGCAAAGGGGTCTCTCTGCCTTACGCTCTCTGCACAGCTCTCACATGTTATTGCTTTTGCAGCTATGAAAGCTCCACCCCACTTCTACACATTCCCCCCCCCCCCCACAAACACTAAAAAAGCCTTCAAAACAA
>NW_009926695.1:21819-54678 GCF_000696875.1 Nestor notabilis
ACTATCAATGAGCCTTGAAAACAAGCCACCTTATAGCTCATGTCTTTGTTTAAAACTGTTTGCTTGGGTTTGTATTTATCTCATCGGCTTGACTTTGCTAACTGAGGTTGATCTCTGCAAGGAAGCAGTGAGATTCGGCTTCATCCCTTACAGCTGGTCGGAGAAGCACAGCATGAGTGCAAACAAGCACTCTGTGAATCTAGGGCACATTTCTCTCCCTCCTCTGCCCTTTGCAGGAGCTCCATTAAAGGATCTTATTAGGAATTCTTACTCATGGAAGCTTCAAGCCATCTGTTGCTACAGAAGAAAGTGCTTGTTGGAAGTATTTGTTTTCCTAAATAGCTCCTGAGCAGTTGGTGCTGTCTGGTTTTGGGGTGCTCCTGGTCAGTGTTCAGACAGGACCAGCCTCACCAAACACTTTCAGTTGTGCTTTTCACTGAAACACAGCCAGCCTCAGGATCAGGATGGAACCCAGTGTGTGTTCAGTTGAATCTACAGATGATTTTCCTGGCATCAGAACAGGACTGATGCTCCTCCTAAATCCCTCTCCACAACTAAAGTGGTCTCAAACAAATGGTTTACAGAGCTCAGAAATTCCCGGTATCATGGATCATGGAATGCTGCATGGAGACCTCAGAGCAGCCTTCTAGTATCTGAAGGGGGCCTACAAGGATGCTGGAGAGGGACTCTTCATCAGGGACTGTAGTGATAGGACAAGGGGTGATGGGTTCAAGCTGAAACAGGGGAAGTTCAGGTTAGATCTAAGGAAGAAGTTCTTCCCTGTGAGGGTGCTGAGGCACTGGCACAGGCTGCCCAGAGAAGTGGTAAATGCTCCATCACTGGCAGTGTTCAAGGCCAGGTTGGATGGACCCTTGGGTGACATGTGTCACCTAGTGTGAGGTGTCCCTGCCCATGGCAGGGGGTTAGAACTGGATGATCTTAAGGTCCTTTCCAACCCAAACCATTGTGTGGTTCTATGATTCTATGATTCTATCACTGCCCACCTCACAACCCGGGGTTTCATTTGCTCTATAGATAAAAGCATTGTTCATGTCTGAGGAGATGGGGCTGTGCTAAGTAAGTTTCTGTCTCACTTTTCTGCAAGCCAAGAATCTTTTCTTTGCAATCCCTGAATGTCAGACCCATGGGAATCCTTTAGCCCTTCCTGTGATGTGTGTAAAGGCTTGTAGGACCAAAGAGCCCAGATAGTGCCTCTTCACCCAGGAAGGCACTCTCAAGATATACTTGAATTATTCACTCTAATCAAAAAACCAATGCCACTCTTTTAGGATCCCCTTCCAACAGACAGCATTCACAGCCCTCTGTGTCAATCCCTAGATAGAACTACTGGGGAGGTGGTGAGCATCACATCCAGCTTTCTTCCAGTTTAATGAAAGAAACAAACAAGTTTGGAATCACTGTTTGAAGAACAAACAAGTGGCTATTTCACAAGGGACTGATGGGAGAGGCACTGCACAGGTTCTCTGTTAACAGAAACAGTTACCGGATGGCAAATGGAAGGGGTGGGAAAGAAAGGGAAGAAAGAGAAATACTGATGGTATGACCCTGAGAGAAACAAGACGACATGTGCTGTTACTCTGGTTGCAAAGAAGTTATGAAATGAGCAAAGACGCCAATACCTGCTGAGTTTGGAGAAGTGTTGTATTGTACATTCATTAATAAAAATCAGGCTCTGTTAGAGAAACATAGTTAGTCTATAATAAATCAGTAATAAATATATCAATAAACCAAACCCGAATAAAATAATAAACCATGAAAGTAATAAATTAAGTAAAGTAAGAACAAGAACAAAGGGATAGGAATACGTCAGATTTCTTGGGCCCCATAGCAGGATGCTCTTTGACTTGTAGAACTCTGAAACTCAGCTACTTTTATTTTTGGTAGTCAGCTTAGAGTTATTATGGAAGCTGGCCTATAAGTAAAGGATCAGTAAGACCTGCTCCACTGACTTTACAGTGAGGAAAGAGCTACAAATGCCTTTAAAAATAATAACAGTAATTTAGGTTGGAAGCAGAACTTGACCATCTAACCTCTGAATAAAGAAGAACCAGCTTTAAAGATAGATCAAGCTACTCTAGCATTTTTCCTATCAGCCTTTGATTATTTCGAGGTTAGTACTGGGTCAACCTCTTCCCAGGTTTGAGCATTCTCATTGTTATTCATTTTTACCTGGTACCTAATGGGAATTTTACTTGCTACAGCTTGTGTCTGTTATTGCTCATCCATTTGTTGCACAGCTCCAACTAGAGTCTGGCTCCACCTTCTCCATAACCACCCATATAATGTGGGAATCATAGAATAATAGAATGGTTGGGGTTGGAAAGGACCTTAAGATCATCTAGTTCCCACACCCCAATGGTCCCAACATTTTAGTGTTAGTACAGTTCTATTGAAAATCAATTGAGCTGCACTGGGTTAAAACAAAGGGACAAAGATTTCTCTTCTCTGGATTCAGAGTGTTGGATTTTTTCTTATCCTCAGTGTAATAATACTTCAATGCTCCTGCGTCATTTCCCGACTTTCTTTTCTTTACACGTGGATCGCAGCATTGCCTTTCCTGATGCAGAGAAAAAACTATTTAATACCTCATATCCCAGCATCTACGTGGATCTCAGCATTGCCTTTCCTGATGCAGAGAAAAAGAACTATTTAATACCTCATATCCCAGCATCTACTTACTCGTGGTACCTCACTGGGATATTGCCATGGAAACAGGGAAAGTTTGAAATAAAAGTGAATGTGCTTGCTTTGCTTATTTTTCAGTAGGGACTTCAAAATTTACTGCAGTATAAAACAAGCTGTGTACCATCTGCTTATTGAAAATTGAATGCAAATGTTTCTCTTCTTTCTTCTGGACCTCTAAATCACTGCCACTGAGTATTCCCTCGGAAGTGTTCTTAGAGGTTGGGCATGATTTCATGTAGCTTCCTGTGTAGAAGTTAAGCAGATGAGAAATACCCTTCTCCTTTGGCCATGGATGGCACAGATAAAGAACGGACTGAAGCAGAATGGAAGGCAACATGACTGGAGACAAGCAGAACCATGAAAACAGCTGCTGGAAGAGAATCAGAATCACAGACTCATGGAAAGGTTTGGGTTGGAAAAGACCTTAAGATCATCTAGCTCCAACCCCCTGCCATGGGCAGGGACACCTCACACTAGACCATGTCACCCAAGGCTCCCTCCAGCCTGGCTTTGAACACTGCCAGTGATGGAGCATTTACCACTTCTTTGGGCAGCCTGTTCCAGTGCCTCACCACCTTCACAGTAAAGAGCTTCTTCCTTATACCTAGCCTAAACTTCCCCTGTAGCAGTTTGAACCTGTTGCCCCTTGTCCTATCACTCCAGTCCCTAATGAAGAGTCCCTCTCCAGCATCCTTGTAGGTCCCCTTCAGCTTAATCTAGAATCTAGAATTAATCAGATGTAGGCTGTGTAGGTCAGACAACCTCCAAACTAAGCTTCAGGAAAGGTAATTTTTTACATATGATGGGGGTGTGTAGGAGCTCTCACAAACACACCAGCATAACTTTTACCCTCTGAGGCCAGTTTATCTGTGAATCAATCGAGTCAAGCACCAATGAACTGGAGAGTTGAGTCCGTTCTTCCCAGAGGCAGCAGCACACGCTTCCCAGCTGATGTGACTGTGATTTATTCAAACTACCTTTCAGTAAAGGGTACCAGAGCATGTTTTTTGATAAAGTTGGTGGAGATAAATAGTTACAAGATCAAAGTCAGATAGCTAGAGGAGGCAAAGTGTGTGTATATGGCACCATTTCTCCCCACTGCCTGCTGAGGTCTATCAAAGGTCTCTCTTCGAATTACATGCCAAAGCAGAGACCTAAGTCCACCTTAGAAGGTGGCTAGAAGGAAGTTTATTTCTTTTCATAGAATGGTTCATGTTGGAAGAGACCTAAAGATCATCTAATTCCAGCCCCCCTCCCCTGTGCATGGACATCTTCCACTAGAGCAGGTTGCTCAAAGCTCCATCCAACCTGGGCTTGAATCATGGCCTTTTTACACCCTTGCTCTATCATTGTATTGAGATTTCCACTACGGAAAAGTTTTGGTATCATTGTGAATGCTGCTTTTATTACCCAGACACCTTCAGGTCAACAACCTGTCTCACTGAAGCAGTGTATTGCTGTCTGCACTAGCATCAATTGTGACACACAGGGAAATCCCCCCTGACCTGAGGAGACAGCTCAGACCCACCACTGAGCCCCCAGCAGCTTCCAAGGGGACAGGCAAGATGCAGCAACACTGATGAGTGTAGTTGTTTCTTTGCCCCTGATTTCCCCATCCCTTTCCCAAGTCAGTGGTCAAAGAGCTTACATTTCTTTATGCATTTCCATGGAGTCAGGATGGCAAAGAGAGACTGACTTGCAATGATCCATATGTACAGGGTCACCTCTTCCTCTAGAAGCAGAGGGAACAATCCAGCTCCCTCTGTCTTGAGCTCTGCTCAGCATTATAACACTGCTTCACAGGCAGCTCACAAGGCTGCAACCATTGCAGGGCCATCCATTTCCTGCATGACTTAACCTTTCCCTGAGGTGTCCCAAGGCAGAGGAGGTGTTTGGATAGCAGTTGCAATCAGATTGTGTTTTCTGTTGCTTATTCTTTGGTAATCAGACAGCTACACTAATAATCATGTCCCTACAACCCTGGTTCCTGCTTATCACAGCCTTCTTTGAGAATGAAAGCACACTGTGCCCTGCTCATTCAGCCATCCGTCACTTCACCATCCTGAATGACTAATGTCTACCCACCAGAGCCTCCACACAGCTCTCCCTGGGAGGCAGTGGAGCTGGACATAAGATGTTTTATCCCGTGGAATATGGGGATAAATGTGTGATCAGGACGAGGGAAGTCCAGGATGTTACAGAAATGTCTGGGAGAGACTGTGCTTTGTAGGAGATTTATTTTAAGTGATTACACTTCGTTTAGTCTTCCTCCTAATTCATGGATATCAGGTCAACTCTTCCACTATGTCCATTTGGAGTGGCAGATCTATTGTCTCTGAAGAAGTGTGGTTGATATTGAGAGACTATGTTTAAGTAGTCATTGTGTCGCTGCTGTTATATCTATGGGACAAGTCTTGATTCCCTTCATGTAACATGGAGTCAAACACAGAGTCACAGCCAGGTCCAGGCTGGGAAAGACTTCAGGACCTCTGCAACCCAACCTCCTGCTTCAAGTTAGGACAACACTGAAGTCAGACCATGCTGAGGGCTTCTTCCACTTGGGTGCTGTGGTGGGTTAACCTTGATAAGGGACAAGCTCCCACTTGGCTCCCTGCAGGAAATACCCCCCTGCTGCTCCTGCGGGGGTCTCTACAGGGCTGAGGGGATCCCTGCTCTGGGCCTGTGACACCTCCTACCCATCTCCTCCTCCTCCTGGGTATGGACACACAGTACAGGTGATGACTCTTCACCTGCTCTAGTCAATTGCTCTCCCACCCTTTTCATCCCTGTGGTGCCTTCCTTGCATGGCCTTGCCCTCATTTTCAATGATGATCTTCTCTACAAACAGCCGTAAGATGGTGTTTGTTCTCTCTCTGACACATCATCAGTAGCAGAGTTACCTGCTTATCACCACCTGACGTACTGGAGCAGCAGAATATGGTTCCTCAACCCCTTTCTTCATGGTAACAGTCCCAGGAGAGTGATGTATTTTAGCACATTAGATTATAAACACTCTGAGGGGCCAATTTGCCTCAGTGTTGCCCATGTACAATGCCAAGCTGAATGGCCCTATTTTTTGCTTGGCATTAAGCACAACTGCAGTCAAAATAACATGTAATCAGGAATATAAGATCAAAGAATAGGAGGCATTTTTCCCAGCGTGTCTGGCTCTGTCCTGAAGAGTAGTGTGTTTAGAACAACCTTAGAATTATAAAAGATCTTTAGTTGGGAGGGACCCATAAAGATCATCAAGTCCAACTACCTGCTCCTTGCAAGGCTACCTAAAGCTAAACCATATAAGCAGAACTAGCAAGGTGTTATAAGTTGCACTGGTTTGCTGGGTTGGCTCAAATAAGCAAAGTTCAGCCTCAGTGTAGGCTATACCTACATTAAAGTGCCTAGTTCAATGCTGGAAAAATGAGGTAAATTCTTCCATTAGATCTGACTGGTTAAATAATTCAGATTAATTTAATTGCTCTACCCTCTCCTTTCTTTTTCACCACATCTGTATTCATCTGAGTCCCACCTCAGTGATGTTGGTTTTATGCTACCACCCAACAGTTTAGCTCACATCACCCCACAGGCTCTTGTACCAAAATACAGATTAATTTAACACATCAATCCAAATATTCCTCTTGTTTACAGTGATATAAATTCAGTGACCTCAGATCAGATTGATTCTGAAATACAGAGTCAATATTGTGATAGCCAGAGCCCAAGTACAGTGTGGGGAGAGATACAGAAATACAAGCTGGGATTGCTTGTACTGCACATACTTCACAATGGCAATGTGAGTCGAGAATGGCAGGAGGTTGCCTTCTTGCTCCATCTATGCTCCTTGTTTCTTTCTGCCTTTTGGGAAAATTATTTCAATCTATATCTTCTAAGGCAGAGATAAGGGCAACGTTCCCAAAGAATCTTGAGGGAACAGGGTGACTGCATGTCTGAGCAGCTCCCTTTTTGTACATGGAATTTCTTGTTAAGAAGTAGAAATAAGGGAAGAAAAGCATAGCAATAGCACTAAATGTGTCATCAAGAGGCATAACTCACAGTTTGAGATCAAGGTCACTCACGTTGCGAGTTGGCCTCTTTTCCTCTCACTTTCTGTGTACAGCACAGCAAACCTCTGTCCTAAAACTCCACAGATGTGTCAGCATCTTGCAGTTTGTCTCTGCATCCTACTATTCAAAATGCAGCTGGTAGCACTCATCAGTACAACAGTGAAACGCAAGATAAAGTCTGTTGCTCATGATGCACTGTGCAGCACAGGACACCAGAGGATGGTGTAAACTGTCTTCCTTGCTCATAAGTCAGCTGATGGCTTTTGCCTAGAGAAGGACACCAGATTAAGCTGACTATGGTATGATACACCAAGATGTTCTTCCTACCCTGTGGCACCAGTGATCTAGCATCTCCTTTAGGACAATCTAGGTCCTCTCTAGCAGATAAATGCAAAGTGGAAATGTTGAGTCAGGCCTGAAATTCCCTGTGATCAAGGTGTACTGTATGTTCTCCTCTTATTCAAACCTAAATCTAATGTCAGCACTATGGGTTTTTCCCTTTGGAAATACCAAGTCATTCATATGATCCAAACTTCCAGTGTGAAACTGGCGTCTGTTGTGACACAAGAACATTAATGTGGGGGGTATGTAGAAGCAATGTGGCTATCAAAGGGGTTTTTTCTTCCTCTCAGCCTTGATATGAGGTAGAAGAGAAAGATTAACTTCCAAGTGGAGTCCATATAGTCTGAGTTGGCACAGGTCAGTAGTTTCTAGCATTTCCAACCTCTTAGAAACCAAGCGACACATTCCCACCCCAGCCAGACCTGGAACAAATAACCATAGTGCTAAGACAGGGGACCTCATCTGAATCTGTATCAAGCGTTAAAGCCAAGAGCTTCCGTTAATAGCCACTATGTAAGTGGCACAGTACATTAACTTTATCTATAGGAACATTTTCTTCCTTTGCTTCAATAGTCAAAATTTCCCAGCAGTAAAACGTAGGAGCCAAAGATAGTCTGAATATAAGCAGCAACTAGTCTTTTATACCTCCTTCATGGCTGAACTTGGACTAATACACTGCAGGTCTTCCAGACCTTTTTGTTTTCTGCCTTTTAATCAAGTAACAGCCTTTTCCTGGCTCTGAAGATCCTAGAAATATGCCTTTTATTTGCTAAAAACATTTTTTTCTTTTAATAACAGAAATAAAGCCATTTCCTTCTCTCAGTTCTAAATTATTTGGTTTCTGTTTAACTGGGTATTGCTTTGTCCTGGGAGAGTGAGAAAGAAAAACAGGCAAGAGCTCGTTTACCTTTCTGTACTGCTCATTATTTTGTACACTTCCAGTACAATTCCCTCATTTGTCCCCTCTCAGAAGTCACTGTTTTTACAACGGGCAAGCTGAACTGAAGACATCGCCTTAGGTGAGAAAGATGCAGAGATTTGGTCACAGCGTGATTACAGACACAAACCCATTTTCAGCGCCTGAGATATTTTGTTTGCTGTCAACCAAGCGGTTGATGTGGACTGAGCAGGCTTTCGCATTTTGCTGCAGGATGCTTCATTTCTTTCATCCTCTGAGACGGGACCCAGGCACATGGCAGCAGCCAAACCCTGAGCAATCAGTCATCTGTGACTTTGATTTAGATTTATACATATATTTATATGCCTATACGTGGAGGATTGGAGTGTTTTTTCTCCTGAAGTCTAACATTCCTGTTGTTAAATGTTCAGCACATGAGGTCTTCTTCAAATGCTCCTGAGCATTCCACTGCACTACCTGAAACCCTTCAAAATCTGGTCTTCTAGTCTATATTATTGCTTGATTAATTACTCAAAGGGGATTTTTTTTTGCTTGCGAAAGGGGTGGACAGGGTTCGACACCACTTTGGCTTGTCTGTGCATGCTGGATAAATCGAGATGATAAAATATGCTGGCAAATACCACTCCAAAAAGAGGTTGTTGATTTTAATGACTAACAGAGGTGTTATCTGATGCAGCAAACGCGTGTGGGATTGCTTGGGTATATTTATCTCTATTGCTAAATGGAGATAAATAAATTGGTTTTCTCCTTTCTCTGCCATAACAACTCCTGTCTTCACCATCAGAAAATGAAGTATTTACAAGCATATTTTTTGTTGTTTTAATGTTGTCAGAGACTGAATACAGGGTGCATATAACACTGACTGTGTCCCAACACACAGGATAAGTTGGCTTTTCACTCATTTCTAAATGAGTCTCATATACAGCAAGAACAGATGAAGGCTATGATGACAAGCTAATCTCACTCTCATTATAATACAGAACAGTGACTTCTACCAAGTACTTTCTGCATTAAGGAAATGGTTTCTTCCTCTAACACTGCACAAGGTAGTTGGTCTCTTTTCTCACTGCATGTTGTGGCAAATTTGCTGCAAGCAGTTTTTTCTTGTAATGGTTAACTAATCTCACTGCTCATCTAGACATTTTCTTTCCTCAAGACTGCTGGAAGGAAATGTAAAACCTCTGATTCTCTCTCTCTGTGCAGCTGGGATCAGCTTCTGGCCCCAGCATCATTGGGAAAAAAGAAAAAAGAAAAAAAAAAAAGAAAAAGAAAAAAAGGAAGAAAAAGAAGAAAAAAAAAAGGAAGAAAAAGAAGAAAGCAAAAGAAGAAAGAAAAAAAGTAAAAAGAAAAAAGAAAAATTAAAAAAGACAGATTTCTTCCATTCTTCCTATTGGTAAGATGTTTCTCAAACACGAACTATTAGTTCCAGATACTTAGAATTCTTCCATGAGCAGTGGTGTGTAGAAGTCACATCATAAGGAAAAAGCAGGTCCTATGCCCAGCTTCACTTGTGATTCACCTGGAAAGCAGCAGCAGTACAAGTTGCCCAATGCTCCATCCCAAACAAGATAGAGTGCTTGTGCCTCAGAGCAACACCTACCAGCTAGAATTATCCCGAAACCCACTTCCCCTCTTCTGCTAAGAAGCACTAGATTAAGACTACTGTGAGTGAAATGCTGCTCTCCTCAAGTCAGGAGAAGTTATGCTGTTTACTTTGGTACCCTGAGATCTCTTCAGCTCCACAACGTTGTAGTGGGGAGATCTCAACAGCCAACTCCAGTCTACCATGTACGAACTCTGCTCTTAAGCCTCCCCTAAAGCACTTCCCTTTTGCTTATTCTGTGCTGTATTCTTCTGGGAACAGCATGGTTTGGTATCTGATGAAGGTTCATACTTCACTCTGCACGTACTTTTGTCAAAAAAGCTTTTATTGCAATGCAAAATATCTTCTGTATATGACATCTTTCTCCCCCCCCCAACCCCCTTAAATTTAATGAGTAATCCTTTCTGGGTTTGTACATTGTGATTCTTGTGTGTATGTATGAATATATATACATATCTATATATCTATCAATCTATAGATATTATATTAATACAATCATATATAAATCTGGACCTATATCATTTTATATATATACACATATCACTAGTTATATGTGTGTGTATGCATATACATATATATACATTACATATACACTATATACACATATATGCACACACACACATATCATATAATCATAAACAACTGTTGGTTGTCAAGGGACTCTGCTTTAACAAAATAAGTTCCATCAGTGGATTTTACTTCTGTAGTGCAATTTTACAGGAAGTTAACATTTCCACATTCAATATAAAAGAAACAATATACATTTGAAAACGTGCCATAGGATTTTTAATGAAAAAATTAGAAAAGTGCATTATTTTACAACACTACAGTAAATGATTCTTTTTTTCTTTTTTCTCTGTAAAGACATTGTAAAATATATACAGGGTTGCTTAGTGCATTCATTACAAAAGAAAGATGCAATCCCTTGCATAAATTACATATTGTACAGGGGTTCGCTGTCTACTTGGACTTGTAAACATTTGTGTGATACAGTTTTCATTCTTTATGTAAGCTGCAATACATCTTATTTTCATTTGACTGTTGTTGCATTCTAACTCCAGTACGGCATTCTAAGGCCATGTGTGAAGGCATCCTCTCCCATTATGGAGAAGGCCAGGAAAAGAAATGAAAACACAAACGAGTCTTTAATTTGGTTCTTTGTGATCAAGTTATCACTGGTTTAATAAATCGCATCTTGATGCCATGACCTGCTCTTTCTCCTTTGCTAGGACCAGCTCAACAACTATGTTGAAGTTAGAGGTCTGAAATTAGCAGAGAAAACAGCTTCCAGGAGGTAAATTCCCAGTGCAGTCTCCACAGCCAAGCAGTTCCTCTTTCTAGGTGATCGTGCTCCTAATGCTCTGTGCGCTGCACAGAAAATGTATTGACCAGGGTAGAAATTTAGAGAGTTTTGCTCTATCTCAGGCTGTTGAGGGCCTTTAGAATGCCGTCAATACACCATCGGTAAGTCCGCATATGCACATTCAAAGAAGTACAAAAATGCACCAAAAAGTGTCAAGAGATCCGAAAGAGACAGAGCATCAACACACACTCACAAACACACACATACACGCACGCTTCTGTCTGAGCAGGAAGGCTCAGTCTCCAAAGTAGGAATCACAATTTAATTTCAACATGTATGTGTGTTTGGAAGAAATCCAAGAATTTCCATATAAACTCCTTAGGTCCCAAATTGAACACTTTTATCCCTGTTTCTCATAGATGAACAGTTTGTTGAAGTAAGAAATTGCACCTTGAAGAGACAGTATCCACATTCTTTTGGCCTACTGGAAACAACTTTTAACTCCCCCCTCCCCATTCCCCATTGACCTATCCAGCTCCAAATAATTTCCTATGCCATCATATCACTAGGATCAAAAGATTCAGTCAATCCTCCTCAATGGCAACAAACAGCCACACAAATCTTAACAAGTCAAAAGAAGAGGAAAAAGAAAACATTTTTTTCTTCCATAGTTCACTCCTGACCTTGCAAAAAAAGAACAGATGGATTACTGGTTGTATAGAATAGGAAATAGGAATAGGAATATGAATAGGAATTAGGAATAGGAATACGAATTAATAGGAACAGGAATTAATAGGAATAGGGACAGGAATAGGAACAGGAACAGGAATAGGAATAGGAATAGGAATAGGAATAGGAATAGGAGTAGGAATAGGAATAGGAATAGCATATGAATGTAAATTATAGGAAATTTACATTCTGTAAAAGAAAGACAGGTTAGGTTTGTATTCTTAAGAATGAGCCAGTCTCTTATAATTTCTGCTTTTTAGTTAGTTGTTAAAAAGATCTGTAGTAGACAGGACTCTTTGTGAAGTGTATCCTAGTCCTTTTTTTCAGGCAGGGTCAACCCAACTGTAATTACACCCAAACTTTGTGTGGATTAACCAAATTTGTTAACGTTAAAGTCCAAAAGAGTGGTGCTCAGAGTGGTACCCAGGAAATAACTTAATAAAGCCAACCACTAGATTAACAGAGTCATAAACCTGTTGTAACCTGCACACTGGGATTCCTGTCTTGTTATGCAGGTAGTATGCTTGTCCTCCACTATCTGAATAACATTCATGCACTAACAACTTACACAGAAAGCATCTGCCACAATGTAAATGCAGCTAAGCAGTCAAAAAGGAGATAAACTGGCATGAGAAGATCACTAAGTTGTGTTGAGCATACTAGTGCGGTGGTTGGTGGTGACCACACCAGATTCTGTTGTACTAATCTTCCTAGGAGAATAAAAAAGGGCACAGCAACAGTGATGAAGAAGAATTTCTCACTCTGGTCTTTGACTGCAGTATCTCTCCATGTTGTGAAAGGATACGCAAAAAAGGAGAAATATGGCATCCACATTTCTGGAAATGGGATAGGAATTCTTCAAAGAAAAGAGACCATAGAGCAACTGGGGTTTAGATGCTGAAGAATATGAAAGGAATGTACAATGAAGATAAAAAAAAATCCTCACCAACTAACTGTGCATTGTTAAAGGATCTCATGTCTGTGTCTGCTCCTGCTTGCATTAGTCAATCTTCTGGCAAAACAACAGCTGCCAGAGCAACCAGAGGAATTTGGCCAAGTTCTGGTGGCCACAAACACAAGGAGTAACTGTGAGCTGCCCCACAGATATATTTGGATGACTGGCACAAACAAGATGAGAAGCACCCACTGATGCATGATGAACAAGAAAACTCCAGTTCACCCACATCACCATTCAGAAGGGGCTTTCAGAAGAAGAGCTGCAAATCAGAGAGATCAGAGGAATGTCAAGGAACCGTAAAGGAAGTATAAGAAGAAACCAGCTATAGAGCTATCTGAAGGCCCTTTCACCACAGTTTCTTGTCTTGGTTCCTAAGGAGAATGCTGCCCTGAGCTCTTGCCTAGTGTGCAAGTTAGAAATCAACCCTGTCCTCTATCACGCTCACCCAGAAAGAAATGCAATCATTTGCTTTGCCTTCTAAAACCTTGGTCAGAGATGATTTGGGAGAAGGATATGGATAGCATCAGTGTCCTTATCAATCTAGCTCGTGACACAGAAACTCAACCGTATCTTCCCCATTCCCCACGTGGTCCAGACATGTTTGGAGATGTATCCATCAACCCTTCCTCCTGGAAGTATGATCTATCCCAAGCAGCACAGCTGAGACACTTTGGTTATTGCACCAAATAAGTACCAGAAACATGCTCCATCCTGAAATAAAGCCCCTTGCTCATCCATCTGCATCATACCATCTGAGACACAACACTGGTCCTTTCATCCACAGGCAAGACAATATCAGGCCCAAGGCCTACCTCCACACTTAAGCACCAGTTTAGTTCAGTGGGAATTAAGAGCCTCACTGCATATATTGGATCTAAGCTAAAATCCATTCCCAGATACTCCCATGACCAGCTCCAGTCAATGTGCCAAGATGATGCTTGTCAATAGGACAGCCATGGCATGACCCTTATGTCAGCAATGATATCACCAAACAGGCCTTTTGCAAATCATTTTGTAGACCCGTGATTTCAGATTCTGGGAGGCCAAAAATAATTTACACACTCTACTTCAGCTAATCTAATTAAAAGCTGTTATCAGATTAATTAGCCTCTTAACAATAATTATGATTAAGGAGTTGCATACTCATGCTGTAGAGAGAAGCAGCAATAATGACTTATTGTTATTTCTCTAAAGGTCAATTTTGATTATGTTTTGACATGTAGAAGCTGTCCAAACACAGTCAATCTGAAGAGGATTCTTTGCTATATTGTGACCTCCTGAACACAGCTGGAGAAGCTTCGCATTTCCCACACATTCCTACAGCACAGCTCTGGGGAGATGCTATCAAAGATAGGCAGGAATACCACAATCCAGACTGTGCAGCCTCAGTACAGGTTTGCTGCAGGCTGCAGAAGGGATGGAGTAAGTGATCTCTTCCAAGGAATAATAGAGGGAAGACGCTTTAGAAGATGCCATTTTCCCTGACAGCCTTCTTCCAAACAAACATGCTCCCAAATTCTCCTCGCAGGCTAAAGCACTGCATCCCAACTGGGGAAGAATTGGACCTGACCTGTGCGGGTTTATGTACTTTACATTTCCTGCTTGATTCCCCACATATTGTTTTTAATCAATCTGTAGATTTCTTTTGTCAGTAGTAAATAGAGTGGGACATTTCCTTCCCCGGGGTTCAGTTCTGTAGCATAATGCTTTTCATTAATAGATGAAGGGGGAAAGTACAGAATGAGGTGATCTTAGGTCTGAACATACATCTATGAAATGGCAAGCTAATGAGTTAATGTCTGGGTAGAAAAGTGGGGAAGGCATATGGAGAAAGCCTGAGGGCCGCTGTTTGTGAATTGGATCTGTCTTCTAGCCTCAAGTATAGTGCTCTGGATATGGCAATTAATGCAAGCTGTTCCATGGACCAGATAAACAATGAATCAAAGCCAGGCTAGTGGTATGAGAACTCGTGCATGAGTAAGAGGCATTAGAGAGCATAGTTTCAATTATTATATTTGCTAGCTGTTCCACTTGTGAATTAGCCAGCTATGATAAATATCATCATGCTGTTGTTTGCTCTGCATTTCTCAAAGTGAACTAAAAGACAACACAGATTGGAACTGTGAATATTAATTACCAATAAAATTGCAGCATCAATCTTTCTTTTCCTCCTTTTTATTCCCTCCCCCATTCTGTTGTGTTAATGTATGGCAGCACTACTTACACTGCCAGAAAGCAAGGTGAGAGAGGGCTTTGGGATATTTATTAATTACAATATTCACAGGAGAGACAAATGAAGGCTGAAAGCCCCAGGGATAGCATTTCCAGCCTAAAATTAGCAGGCAGCTTTGGATGATTGAATCCCATAAAGCAAAATACAGTTGCATAAATTATACAAGTTAACTGCTGTCTTAAGGTCTTTCTGCTCTCCATTAGGCTTAGGGAAGTTTGTTCATGGTGAGCAGCAGTTGGAGACACGGATATAGTATCTAGCAGTAAATAGAAAAAGGCTCACATTCCAGTTTCAGTAAAGGAGTATAAATGAGGACTCACTGCATTGCACCCAAGTCAGTTCAGTTACTATATTAATCTGTGTGAGAAAAAACAGCCTTACAGTGTTTTGATTTCTCTGTAGCTTACCAATTCACAGATATAAACCCACCAACTACAGAAAATAGTCAAGCAAGAGCCAGCTCAGCAGCTGTAACGTCCGCCTAGGTTACGTGCAAACCCAGCCATCATGCATTCCCCATGTCTGTGTTCTCCAGTGCACACAAGGAGAAACTTTGTGGAGCTCCCAGTGTAACAGAGACACAACAGCTCAGAGCTCCTCAATTTGACATTCTATGTTGGGACTTTTTCCCCAAAGGAATACTGATGTGTACACGACTTTGAAATCTGTGCAAAGGGCAATATGGTTTGACTGAGAATCGCAGAATCATAGAACGGTTTGGGTTGGAAGGGACCTTAAAGATCATCTAGTTCCAACCCACACCTTCCACTAGACCACCTTTCCCAAAGCCCCATCCAACCCGAATCAGTCAGGGGCTTTGGGGAAAAACAAAAATAAGAATAACAATCACCAAACAATTTCAAATTAAATGAAAGACTTAGGGCCAGTGGAACAAGTTTAGCTTTAGTAAAGTGCCCACTGGCTTCAGAGGAAGGTCCTGCCACTCCAGGCTTTGGAGAAGGAAAGAGTTTGCTTACATCCTACTGAGCCCTTGCACTAGGGAACACCAGTAAAGGAATAGCAACACTAACATAATATAGCACAGGGACCAGCACTGCTCAGGCTGAGCTGGCTGAGTAAAATCCTGATTTGAATGAAGACAGCAGCAAAATTATTACTGGAGAATCAGGAACTCTGTGAGTCTCCGTATCAGCAGTAATCAGTGAAACACTATGGCACAGACCTTGGTGGAGCATAGGAATCAGTCTCCCACATCAAAGCACAACAGTCTTCAGTACCACCACACAGTGGTTCCAACTGGAAATAACACTAGTCATGCTGCTAAGAACAATTTCTTTCTTCCCAACTTTTTGCCCTCCTCCATGTTCATTATCTGCATCTAAAATAATTGAAAAATGCATTTTGGCAAAGGGTACCATCAGTTTTCATGGGTTTAGATCAGCTTTTGAGTTCAGATTAAGAGTCCCAGAGCACCTTCCATCTGAAATCAATTTCTCTGTGTCCAATGTCATTATTCCATTTGTTTCAATTTTGGTGTATTGTTATGATGGCTAATCCTTTTCGTGTGCTTTATCTTGCTGAAGGTTCCAAAATAAAGTTTGATATTAAAGTTAGATGACAGGCAGGCTGATCAGAAAGGCAGTATTACTTTTGCAGTTCTGTGTTCCGCATCTCTAGCTGATGAAAGTAGTGGTGGTGTGATTCTCACTGTCGTTTGTGCAATAGTCCAGTCAATAATAGTGTCTTGTTGAAATATGCATTAAAGAGTCCATAACATTAGTGCAATGGATACACTCCAACACACCCCTCTGGTCTGGCTTCCACATACAGGTTTAAAATAACTGTCTTAATTAGATCCTAGTATTAACTAGTATTATTAAACTTAGTATTATTAAACTTAAATGAGGACAGAAGCTTCAGCTGAAAGCTGCTTCCACCCAAATCCCTCTCCCCTAGTCTGCACACATCAGACTGTTCTGGAACATTTTCATTCTCCATCTTGATTCCACTGACTGCTCTTTTCTAACCGTTTAGCAACAAATGATGCTTCCCCCCCCCCCCCTTAAGAAAAAGGTTTCAAATCAGTCAGAGAAAACAAGGAATTACCTTGCTTAGGTTTGAGTCACAATAATCTTGATTACTGCTCTGGCATTTCTTCGATCAAAGCACCAGGAAACTAATGAGACAACCTACAATACAGTAGATTAACTTGGTCACTTCCCTCTTTTTTCTTGTTGTTGATCTTGTCCTAATGAGCTGTTACAGAGGAGTCCACACAGAAGTCTATTGATAAAGGTCACTGTAAATCTTCTCCATTCATTAACAACCAAGAAGCTATTCTGGGCTGTTGAAGCAACATCCAAACATCCCTTCTCAAGCTGTCCCATTACAGTCATCCCTGTAAAGCAGATGTATGTACAAACTCCTGGCAAAGCAGCCTCATTTAGATCAGTCAGGATCTTCCTTACACAGTAATAAAGACCAAGCAGAGACTTGTGCCTGCATTGTTCTATTAAGTTTCCTCTTTCGTTTCCATATCACAGCACGCTCAGTCAAAGCTATTTTGGTGCTTCACTGATCAAACTGATTTTTCCCTTTGATGATAATATGAAATATGATAGGATAATAGGGTTGTTATATAATCAAAGTCGACAGCAGGGAGCTAAATTTGTGTTGTTTTGATGAAGAGCACATTAGTGTGACATAAATAGATTAATCTGATTTATTATTATTATTTCTAATGCTTAATAATAGGGAAGGGTAGAGGAAATGAGACTCTGGGGAATGAGAGTGCATAACAAAGTGATAGCAGACGTTAGGATGTCTTGTCACAAGCAGCACCACTACTACCCACTTTAGCTGAATTTCAAAAGAGTGAGTAGAGAGCAAGAGAGGTTGTTGTGAAAGACATAATGTCTTAAGTGGAATAAAACTCCTAATGTACCAGAGAAAATGTTCTCTGGAAAGTAGTATTTTGGGAAGAAAACTGGTGTTCATGTGAAGAAAGGCTAAGAAAGTTCGGGCTGTTCAGCCTGGAGAAAAGAAGCTGCATGGAGATCTCAGAGCAACTTCCAGTACCTGAAGGGGAGCTACAAAGATACCAGAGAGGGACCCTTCATCAGGGACTGTAGATATAGGACAAGGGGTGATGGGTTCAAACTGAAACAGGGGAAGTTCAGGTTAGATATAAGGAAGAAGTTCTTCCCTGTGAGGGTGCTGAGGCACTGGCACAGGCTGCCCAGAGAAGTGGTAAATGCTCCATCCCTGGCAGTGTTCAAGGCCAGGTTGGACAGAGACTTGGGCAACATGGTCTAGTGTGAGGTGTCCCTGCCCACGGCAGAAGGGTTGGAACTGGATGATCTTAAGGTCCTTTCCAACCCAAACCATTCTGTGATTCTAAGATTCTATGTAGGGCAACAAGAAGTCAGAGATAGAGCAGACAAAAATCAGCTCACCTTTCACTGATTGATTTTTCATGTGTAATTGAAAAGCTGGAATTAACCTTGGACAAAGGCTTCCCTTTCACTGTCTGCTCCAGTTCCAGACAGCCCAAGTCATTATTCACATATCAGCCAAGAGCCACGAAAAGACAAAAGAGAGAGGCATATTTCACCTGGTGTACTGATGTGTACGTTATAGTTCTTTGTGCCTGAGCAAAGTCCTGCAAGAGCTCATGCAAATGTCCAGATGTGTGCAGTCTTGCACAGGAAATATCTTCCCATTTTAAAATCTCATGTGTAACAAAAATACAGATTGGACAGAATTGTGGGTTCTTCAAGGAGCAAATAAAAAGAAACATATTTTAAAATCCTGAGGAATGCAGATACATCTTAGCAAAACACTGTCCCACATACACAGTCATACAGACATCTACTCTGGCTCCTTCATATCAACATACATGGATTTCTTCAACAATATCTGTAAACTTCAACTAAACTAAAGCAGACCTTGCATAAGGCCATTGTGTTTTAATGTAAAGACTCTAAGTAGCAGATGACCCATGACATGCTGAGGTGAGTTTCTTCCTTAGTTAAACACCCCATGTATTAAAATTTACTCTTCATTTATGGTTCCAGAGGGAAGATTATAGTAGTAAATAGTAAACCAGCTAGAGTATGTAACAGCTTTGAATTTCTGGAGTTCAACATGATCTCTAGGACATTTAGAGACAATTTTCCTCTTGAAGGACAAAAGGAAAAAGGTAAACAATGTTTTATAAAATATAACTGTTGGTTTGGATGGGTTTTTTTTCCCACAAAACTGTTTAAACTTTGCTAAAAGTCCCGTTAGACAAGTTCTTCTTTGCTAGGCAAACAGAATTTCACTCAAGTTCTGCAAAACCCCAAACTTCTGCTTTTCTCCAGTGTCAGATACAGCCAGCAGCTGTACATGATATTGATGTGTATATTCCAGGCATACTTTTTCTTATCTCCTTAGCAGGAACAGAAATCTACATTGACTGGCACTTCAATTTGGACAGCACTATATGAACCCCACGGGCCACTCTGACAGAAACCAGCTGCTGGGTGGTAATCACTGAGTTGGTTTAACACATCCTGAAACTGCTTTTCCAAGTATGCTTGCTTCAATACTTCTGCCATCAGCCTTAGGACATGGTGCCAGCAGTAGAGCATTAATGCACCCAGCATTCTCTCCTACTGTGTTGAGGGATGTTATCCCCACATGTTAGGCTGAAGAAGTCATTCCTCACCCGTCCTCATTAAGAATCCTAAACTATTTCTTCACTAATCTTACTGGAGGTTTTCACACCACAGCAATGTATAATCCCAAAGGAAGCTGTATAGGGGAGTCAAAGTCATGGATACTTACTTTTCATCTACTTGTTGAAGCACAGATATGGATATTAGAACATGAACGTATTTGATATACCAAGTAATTTAAAGCCAGGGAGAAGAGAATAGAGGAGGAACAACATTCCCTACTTCTCCCTATTAATGCTCTTTACAGAAGCCTCTTTGAAAGGGTATCAAGATCCATCAGCACACAGAGCTCAGAGCTGGGGCTTGTATGAAAACATAGCATCTAGTTTTAAGCGAAAAAAAAAGGGATTATTGCTTTTACGCTGAGAGCACAAAATGGTAGAATCAGCAGGAGGTGATTAGTGCCAAAAAAAGATGGGGTTTTATGGCAAATTAACACGAAAGGCGGTTTGAAAGATAGGATTAAATCAGAGACAAAGGTGGAGGTTTAGAAAACTCCCAGCCCTACCCCTGTCAAATCAAAGATAAATCTCCCAAAGCACTAAATCCCATGTAATCATTGCAAATTCCTATTGTCTTAAAAGGGAGCTGGATTAGGCCTCTAATTCAGTCTGTAAAGTCTGTTTGGTCCAGATGAACAGCTGAGAGATGGACAATCTCCAAGGAACAACTCTATGACATGGTCTCAACATCTTCCACTACAACTTTTCTACGCAATCACTCCCAACATTACCCTCCAAACACTGGAGTAAAACTGCTTTTGCCCATTACTGCTAAATGCATTTTGCCTTTCTGCCTAGCAAAAAAGCAGTATCACATCTTATCTCACAAGTTCCCAGTGAGCCAAACACAAGATACTGTCCCTTGAATTCTTCCTGAGACCAACAAAGGCTTTCCATTATTTACAAATCAAAAGCATTTAGAGACAATCATCTTTATTTTTTTATTTAAAACAAGGAAATGCCCTGTCACTATTATATAAGAAAAAATATACATCCACCTATTTATACCCATCCTAATCCAAGCATTCAAAAAAAAAAAAAAAATCCTATTCATGCAGGTAATTGCTGCACAAAATAATAATAATAATTTTATAAATAAAATTAAAATAACAAAATACACTCTTTGATTCCAACAATTCTCCCAATTTCTCTTAAAAATTGTTGGAACGATTGAAAATGATAAAAGGAAATCTAGTTAAATCAACAGGATTATTTGCTTTTGATTATTAATTCCGTTGCTAGTTTTTCTTGTGTTTTTATTATGCATACCAGTTTTACAAAGTGCATGCTTTATTTATTTTATTTTTTTTAAATTTTGAACTGGCAAGCTAAAATGATCCATCTTTTCCTGCCTTTTTTTTTTAGTAATGTTAATACAATCTAAAATCTAGCATTAAAAAATTTACCATGATACACCTGGTATATTGACTGCTTATGGTGCATGCTTGTCTTGGCAAAAAAGAAACAAACCAAATTTGCTCCCTTCCCACCCTCCCCGTTGCTTTTGGAAGCAATCTAAAAGTTGGAAGCAGGCTGGAACACAATTGCTTCAAGGGAAAAAAAAATAAACCCCAAAATAATACCTGATGCTTTGAATTTTGTCGCATGGCACTAGTTGTGGAATTGCACGCACACACACGCACACCCAACACGCACGCAAGCACACAACCTGCTCATGAGGAAAAGAGTTTATTAGGTCAGGAGTGCCAATGGCACATGAAGGCTCCCAGCTGTGTGTGCAACTTTGGATTTGGTACCCACTTCACGTCACCTTGAATCCTCTGACATCCACCGAGGGGGTAATGTAAGGCATACTTTGCTGGAACGGTAATAATCCATGCTTCATGCTCAAGAGCTGAGTCTCAGAGGAGGACTGGCTTTCTCTACTCCCTTTGGCCTCACTCCGTCTCACTCAAGGAACAAAAAACCCCAAAACAATGGAGAAGAACTGAGGGGAAACGAGGAAAGCAAAGAAGACAAATTCCTTTAAATGGACTTTCGCCTTTTCATCAGCCTGTGGTTATCTGTAAAGCTGTGCAACCCAGGTGAGATGGAGCTGACAGGAGATGGGAAAAGGCTGTTTTTTAATGTGCTTGGCGAGATCTCCTCTATCTTGTAAGAGATGGAGTGAAAGTACTGGGGGTTCAGCTTTGAGCTGAACGAATTTTGGTGGGACACCACCCGGCTGGTGTACTCATGGGACCTGTAACACATGCAGGAACAAACTGACTGAAGGTCTGTTACTTCGGCCTTGTACCGTGGCCGACCATGCTGGGAGTCCTCTTGGATGTGGATAATCATGCTGTTGCGGTTCCCTGCCAGGGATGCCCGTTCCTCAGCATCCCGCCTCTCGTCCTCGCTGTTCATGGTCAAGAACCTGAGAACAACCAGATTTAGAAATGCCCCAATGACTGTCAACCCCACTAAAATGTACATAAAGCTAAAAGCCACATAGAGAGGCTTCTTTTGAAGGGCCCCTTTGGTCTGCAGGGCCACATAGTCTCCAAACCCTATCGTAGTCAATGTTATAAAGCAGTAATAGTAAGCATGGAAAAAGCTCCACTCCTCATACTGGGAAAAAGCTGCTGCTCCAATGCAGAGTGTTCCCATGCAGGAGAAGAAACCCACAGTGACCATGTTTTCCATGGAGACCTCGGTGCTCCTCATCCCACAGCACTTTTTGATGCGTTTCAAGAGGTACTTGACAAAGGTGTTCATGCGCTCGCCCAAGCTCTGGAACATGACGAGTGTCAGTGGGATCCCCAGGACTGCGTAGAACATGCAAAAGGCCTTCCCCGCGTCCGTCCCTGGGGCAGCATGTCCATAACCTGGGAATGAAAAAACAGGACAGTCAATGATGGCCACAATTCCCACTTTGTGCAAGCCACATGAATTGCAGTGTGTCTTGTGCCACAGCCAGATCCAAAGCTACAGGACCACTGCAGTCACACAATCTTCCTATCTCCTTGCCCACATCCTGTATCCAAAGCAAGTAAGACACAGAGCAACAAAGTTGTACACAGAGGAGTGGGAAAGATGAAAGAATGGACAAGCCATCCTACTTCAAATAACTGCAGGCTCCTAAAAAAGACTGTATTGCATTCATTCACTAAAGACATTTCATGTCCATCCTGTAACACATGCAATAGTGGAAACTTTGGAAATAGATGGACTTTTCCACAATGTTCTTACAGCTGAGAATCTGACTGACAGTACCAAAGTCTCCTTGTACCTTGACAGTACCAAATGTACACCACCTGTCCATGGTGTACATTGACCACGCAGGTAACACCATCCAGATTCTCCTTGAAGTCAGTGAATAGAAATACACACTTCACAACTGCAGCTCCTCTCGTCTACACAGAGGTCAATGAGTTGTTCTAAGGAGACACCTATTTCTCTACAGTCATTATAATAGAAAGCTTGGGACAGAACTCAGTTCAAGATTAATGTATCTAAACTTTTGCATCTATGTTTGTGCCTGGTATCCAAGCTCCCATTACAGTCAACAAAGATTTAATAAAGACAGGCAGTAGTGAGTTATTTTACTGACCATCCCAAGTTTACCTTACAGCAAGATGAAATGACACTACTGACTGTTCCATTGACTGTATTCATCAGGTCCCCATCAGATTGCCTAGACATCTGTTAGCTGCAGAAAAATTTAGACACCTACTGCCCAGGTAGACAACTATATGCAAACAGCCAAATCTTTATCATGAGTAAAGCTCCACTTCAGTGACTACCTGCATTATAGACAAAGAGGGTTAAAATTAGCTTTGCAGAAAGCAGCATCTACTAGCATTTGAGACCTCTGAGATATTAGGATATTCATAGAGGGCTGGCAGATGAAAAACAGGGCATACAGAAGACTCACACTCTTACAAATCAGAGGCTGGAGACCAGACAGCACCTTAGATACTACTGAGGCAGGGCCATTCCCTTCCCCTTGTACTGCCTCAGTCCTGCCCCTCACCTTTAGACTCATGTCATGGACCTGCTGCTCTGAGTTTGTCTAATCCTTCCAATGAAGCTTTTGACACTGCCCACCTCCTCAGTCTCCTGTGGCAAGAGATTACAGAAGTTCACTACCTGCTGTATTAAAAGGTACTTCATAATTTAGAGCAATGCCCTTGTTTCAGCTAGTGCTCCTTAGCTCTAGTATCAAAGTTCTACATCTACCTTCAGTTAAACTCAGCTTTATCTCTGCTCTCACTTTTCTCCTGTCTGAACTGGAGCCACAGGCTTTTTAGTTCATATAACAGAATTCCCTTGATTGTTTCAATGTCCTTCTCTGGACCTTCTTTATCTCTATCACACCATTTCTGAGGTGCAGAAACCAGAACTTTGCATAGCCCTCAGTATGTGGATACAGTACAGAGTCTGCAGTTTTGTTAGCAGAAAAAACGTGGACACCATGCAACCTTCAGAATGAAAAGCAACAGTGGAAAAGGAAAATAAAATGAGAAAATGAGCAATAATGCCCTCCAAGAAGCAACAGGTATTTCCTTAGCTCAGTTGCTAGTTGTTGGCAGATGGATGGCGACATAGTCTAATCTGAGGCACCCCTGTCCATGGCAGGGAGGTTGGAACTGGATGATCTTAAGGTCCCTTCCAACCCTAACTATTCTATGATTCTATTATTCTATGTAAAAAGCACAAAAGACACACATAACTCAAAATAGAAAGTTCTTTTTAGGTTACAAAACAAAGAGATTCACCTGTTGTAGCAGGCCAGGTAGCCTGTTCATCATAAAAAGCAGTTTCCAAATTACCTGGAAAGTGAAGTGTCTTGAATAGATTGATGTAGGGTTTGTTCCACCTGACTGTCCCTCAATAAAGGCTATAATTGCCTCTCATTACTAAGATCAGCTTTTGAACTACAGGGGTGTTAATTAAACCAGGGACATCTTCCCATTTTACAGCTTTAGTTACAGCTGATAAAGAGAAGGGAAGCTTCAGAAAATGTGATTTTCCAGATGGTTGCAGGGATGGCAGTTGGTGGAAACAACTTTCACTTTGGGTTCTAAAGAATATGGTTGGGGTGAAAAAAGACCTTTTTCTGTATCGCTCTATCCCTGTCACTAAATATATCCACAGAGGCAGTTTAGGGAGATTATAAAACATTAATGCTCACACAACATCTCACAATTGCATTTCTAAAATTTTTTGCAGACTTTGCAATTAACTTGGGACTTACAGCTCTCCCATAAGACAGGAATATACCCAATTCGCTGCTTCACAGACAGGAAAGCACAGGCACCAGCAGGCTATAATTCACAGAAGTAGATAGAATATCCAGAGTTCTGATTTCTAGCCTGTCCCATGCCATACTCACTTTCCACGTTATCAGACAAATGCATTTTACCATATTTTCACCACGAAGCTGGGTTAAAGGAAGGACTTTATTCATGATGCTGGAATAAGACTTTGCAAATAGATTCATGTATAGGCTATCAGTCATATATTTCTCCAGTACAATATGGCTTTAAGGAATAGACACCTTAGCCATTTCCTTCAACACTCTGCAATGAGGGGCTTTAAAATACACTATAGAAAGACTTAAACCTCCATTACTTTAGCATTACAGAATCTATCCAGCAATACACAGCAATGCATGAAAAGCAAACTCCAACAGTGCACATTCTCTGAAATGCAGTAAATCTCAAATTTAAAACAAAGTACTGTCTTCTTAACATCAAAGACTGCCTCTAGGAAACATGAGGATGCCAGTCATTGCCATAGGAAGAGGGGCACCCAGGATCATTAATGCCAGGAAATAGCCCTCCACAGTGCACAGGATCAGTCTCCAAGTAGTTGGGTTTTACCTGTGTCAAGTAAAGGCAGAAGCAGAAGCCACCTGGTAGCAGATTTCAGCTAGCAAAATTCAGCCTAGCTTCCTTTACATGAATGTCTCTGCCCTTTACCAGAATATAAAGAGATGACTCCATGTGAACCATAAGAAACACATGGTTCACATAAGAAACACAAGGCTCAAAGAAAAGTAGAAAGGTTAAGCATGACATTGGTATTTCTCACTCTTCAATGGTGAAGAAGAAGGATGAGAGGACCATAAAATTAGGTATAGCAAATGCATCCCCTAAGAAGCCATGCAGCTGAGATAACAATGAGAAAAGTATAGATAGAGCTTCACATTGTACCACATCTAGGTAAATACTACCTATACTACTCTACTTTACTAACCGATTTGCTAAGTCCCACAATACAGTAATATGACCACAGCAGATGGGTTTCTCTGATATTTAATGAGACATAATCTGATTGATTGAGGACAACCTAAATAACTTTCACCTTGATTGGAAGTGGTGTCATTAGTACTCTCTCTTTTATAATACCCTCCAGCTGCTTAGGCTTTCAAGACAGATCTCATCTGGGTTGCCACCAAGCATGGTTCAGCATGGAGAAATGCCATGTCTCGGATTGTTACTCTAGTTCTGGACTGCAGAGCACCAATGCACCACAAAAGCCATCTCCTCCCAGCCACAGAAGGGCTGGGCTACAGATATCAAGCAGAACTACAGGAAGGTGGAGGCAAAGGGTCAGACTGTAAGGGCTCTCACATTGAATGAGTACCCTGTTAAGGTCTTCCCTGCCCTTGATTTTTCCAAACCTTGTCCATTCTCAGGTGGAAAACTTTCAAAGACCACATGCATCTATATGTAATTCTAGAAAGAAAGAGAATCTAAGGAAGAAGTTCTTCACAGTGAGGGTGGTGAGGCACTGGAATAGGTTGCCCAAGGAAGTTGTGAATGCTTCAACACCGGAGGTGTTCAGGGCCAGGCTGGACAGAGCCTTGGGCGACATAGTTTAGTGTGTGGTGTCCCTGCTCATGGCAGGGGGGTTGGAACTAGATGATCTTAAGGTCCTTTCCAACCCTAACTATTCTATGATTCTATAATACTATTTTCCTGTTTGCCTGAGTGTAGCTACAAAAGTCTGGAGAAAACCTACTCAGCCTCCTTCAAAGCTTATTTTTCCATGGTTTCTTTCAGATGCAACATAGAGGGAAACTCATTATAGAGTCTATGTGAGATCCATTCAGGAGGACAATCCAAATATCCTTCTCTCACTTCTAAAAGGACATTGTGCTGGGGTACCAGGCCACAACCTTAGCATGCAGTGGAACACAGTGAACATGAATCATTCCCTAGTCCCCTTCTTTGTGCCACTCATGATTTTATAGACATTTTATTAACAAAAATGCAGTGTCTGCATTCAGGCCCTAAGCAAGTATGTCTGGCAATGTATAGCATCATGTGGACAGACCAGCTTGCTTAGATCTCCATCAGTGATCTTTGCACCATGCTCAGCTGAAGGGTACAGACAGACCCATAACTTCTGACTTGTCCTCCAACAAGTTCTCTTGAATAACACTTTGCTTCTGGGGAAAAAAGGGTCTCAATAAACACTTCCATGGCATTGCAATGACACAGATTGCCCCAAATAAGTAAATCCATAATAAAAAATAAAACATTATGGGAAAAAATCCTTTCACTGTATTACATCTACATGGAACCAACTCCAACAGTGCACGGCTCTAGCAAACTACACTGGAACAAGGGATGGATTCCACCACCAACTCATGATTGTCCACATTCTTACATCATTAGCACAGTTCACCCTGGACCAACAAGCACTGACCCAGGCAAAGTCCACCCATGGAGGTTAACACTGGCCAGGGACCACTGCAGCTAAGCACCACTCTGGGGCAGTACGTGTGTTTAGCTGTTACTGGCATTCTCCATGCAATGTCTTCAAAACACAGGCCATGCTCTACTTAGTAACACAGATGGAGCCTACATGGTGCAAAGCAAAGGGTGTTTTTCTACACCAGCCTCTGTCATAGACTGCGAGAGGTTTGCCTCAGATGTGCACTGGTACCAGGCCAAATACATGATCAGTGTTAAAACATAAAAAAGAAATGTGGCAGTGGTAAGTTATTTATAGGTGGCATTCAAGCTAATGCGTAGCTGCATTGTGGCTAAGCCCCATTCATATTCACGTTCAATGTACAACAGGTTTTAGATGTCTTGAATCTTGAAGCAACACTGAGTTATTCATGAGGGATGCTTTATTTCTCTCAGGAGGAAGTTTCTCCCTTCATTCATCTACACACCATTCATCCCCATGACGGACATTTGGGCCTGGTTGTCTCTGACAACAGTCTCTGGAAAGAAATGAACTACTTACTCCATCCCTGTGACTCAAACCATTCTTACTCATGCTGGCAGCAGCCCTGGCTGTGAGATAATGAAACGGGGATAACGGCACCTGGTACTCAGATGGGCAAGCATAATTCAGACTAAAGCATCTTCCTGATGTCACACACTTCAGAGACCCATCTACGTCACAGGAACAGCCACAAAGAACAGGCTGTGTCTCCGCTGGATCTGCTGCTCGTGCTTTCAGCAGGGAGAAAAAACATGTCCTTTGAGGTACAGATGAAAGAGGTTTCAGTATGGATCAAGAAGATACTTCATCTATCTAACTGGGAGTAACTCATTTACCAGGACAAAGGCATTTTCCTATAAGGAAATGGAGAGCACATCATGGATGCTGCTGTCACATGGATGAAAGCTGCCATGTAAATACACCAGCATCCTGGCACACTACCACCACTGACTCTCCCCACGTCCTGCTGTCTTTCTCCTCAAACATCTCCAGGACCCCCTTTTCTTTCCTTCCCTGATCAGTTGATCTCACTGCAGCACACCAACTGAACAATCTCCCTTAGTTTTCCACAGCTTTCCCTTCCATCCTCAAAGACATCCTCCCCTTCCGTGCTCAAAAGACAGTCTCTAATATCAGGTCAAAGCATGGCACAGGGCTCTCTACAGGCACACACAGCAATATGGGATGACATCATCCCGTGCTTGGAGACAGGCATATCCTGTGAGAGGAAAAAAGGATGTGTCAACCCCAGGCGTAACCTCAAATCTGAAAGCCCTCAACAAGGGCAGTGCAGCCTCTCACCCTGGTTCATCCCTGTTCCATGTCCTGACTGCAGAGGTAAGGCCACGCGACCTTGGAAATTACACTCACTGCTTTCCATTGCATCAATACCTGCAGAAGATCTCCTATTCTGGGCAGCAGGGATGCAGCAGGCTCCCCTCACCTCAGTGTCCCCACCACAGACATCTTTTCTTGTTGATCTTAGAACCAAACTTTTGAGATGTTCAGGGCAAACAGCTTCAAAAGCAGCTCTGATCTGATAGGCAGACACACACACGCACACAGGCAATGTGCAGCAAGGAAATGAGAAGAAATGGCTTCTCTCTGTGATCCACTAACTCTCTTGCAGGAAAAAGCCAGCCCTGATCCATGCATATATAAGTCAGGACAAACAAGTGCCTCAGCCTCGGAAATTACCCCCACCACAATGATCTCCATAAGCTTACCAGGCACTGTCAGCAAATGGAGTGCATGACAGACCAGCAGCAGACCTGAAGGACTCATCCAAAACGACTGGTAAGATTGATAACAACTGCTGAGTCAGCACGATGCCAGCTTCTGTGCTACCCATCCCTCTGCCACGTTTCCTCACTCCCTCCTGCTCTGCAGCCATCACATATTATACGTCGGATGCCTGCCCTTGTGTGATGAGGGGACACATCTACTCAGTTCATTGGGGCAGAGTACTCGGAAGTACTGCTCATTCAGTTGTGTGCCCATCAGAAGTGTGTGCCCAGGCAGTTTCCCCCCTCCCCACCACTGGAGAGACCTGGGGGCTTCTCTGCTTCCCTGGAAAAAGCTTGTATCCCTCCTGAACTTGCCCACCAACAGGACACAGCTCCCCCATTCTGAGAGGCATTGCTTCTGCCTCACAGGGAAGCACAGATTTGGTCACAACATTTGGTCCTTTCAGATACCCATTGGGTTACTGCATGAAGAAATAAGTTTACAAGTTAAAACTAAGCCATAAGAAACTTTTCCTTTTCTAATTAGTTCTATTTCTATTCTCATTTCTTGATAATGATGAGCCACATATATCTGTATCTGTGCCCATCTGTCTTTCCTTGCCAATAGTTTTGAAGCTGCTCACCAATTTCCACCACTTAGAAGAAGCTGTAATGTAAACTTGATATTAATCTGTTCTGCTGGGCCTGCCATCTGGCCAATCTGTGAATACACATAAAAGGGCCAAAAAAAATCAAGACAGAGATAGTGCAGAGTCAGCCGCAATGCGATCAGCTCTTTACTGGCCAGTTAGAGGAAAGAAACAGGAGCTTGGGGTCTTGCAAGGTGGGTTGAGATGTAGAGGCATGGGATAGGACTGCAGGAATAGGATGCCTCAATCACCTTATCAGACAGCCCGTGGTGGAATACCTATCTGCCTGCAAGGATGAGGATGAAGATAAGGCTTCAAGAGAACTGGGGGATGTTTTGGAGTTCACAGGAATCAATATATTTCAGTTCTGCATTTCTGTTTGTTGTCTTATTTTCTTTTGCACATGAACCTTTTCATTTTTTCTATGTAAGATTTACACTATAAAGGGCTTTACTAAAAAAGCAAATGAGGGAAAGTGGAAATGTTCAAATGGTCACATGAAACCACTGACAATCTTCCTGCTCATCTATATGGCACAGAAGACCCGATTATCTCAAATCTCCTCTTGTTGAACTTAGCCAGCCTCTACTTTTACTGCTTAGATGAGAGATGCCTGTGATCACTGGCAATTCTTCTGAGTAAGATGACAGAGCATCTGAGGTAATTGCCACCTTGTGTACCACCTCCCCAGGAAACCAAAGATGCCAACACTTGCCAGTTAATTTTGTTGACATGACAACATTATGTCTACTCATCTCTGCAACTGTCTCTGCTGCAGAAAAGAGGCTGGGAAGAGGGAAGAGGTTCCTCTCCAGCTCTGTGAAGAGACTAGCACTGAAAACAGCAGTGATTTGGGCCATGTTTCTGGTATGCCATTTCCCAACTCCTCTCAAAAGCAATGGCAGCTCTGTTCTGGGTTTCCAGCTGGGCACTAGTTGATGGATTCCTGGACTGCAGCTGAACCTGGCCACCTTTCTGAAGACATCAACAGCTGTACAAATTGGCAGGTAGGCACATCACCAGGGGAGCATGTGTGCAACACAGGGACGCAGCAAGGCAGATCAGCTAATAAGCTGGATTCCTGAAACAGTGAGAAAAACAAACCTCCAAAGCCTAAAGATGAGCAGGTTGACTATGACTCCTTGGGTTCCTACATCTTCATACTAGGAGTCTGGAGCATCTCCCTTACCAGGAGAGATTGTGGGACCTGGGCCTGTTTAGTCTAGAGAGAAGACTAGAGGAAGTCCCATCAATGCAGATCAATATCCCAAAGGCAGGTGCCAGGAGGATGGTGCCAGACTCTTTTCAGTGACAGGATGAGAAGCAATGGCCATAAACTAAACCACAAGAAGTTTCACCTCAACATAAGTAATAACTTCTTTACACTGAGGGTAGCAGAGCACTGGCACAGGCTGCCCAGGTGTGTAGTGGAGTCTCCCTCTCTGGAGACATTCAAATCCCACCATGGACATGTTCCTGTGTAACCTGCTCTGGGTGGCCGTGCCTTGGCAGGGGGTTGGACTGGGTGATCTCCAGAGGTCCCTTCCTACCCTAATGATTCTGTGGCCTTGGGAGCTTTCAGGTTTTCTGGAGCCTGCACACTACTAGTTCAGCACTGTGAGCCTTTGCATGTTTTATATCTCTTGGGCACTGAGATACCTGACTGTGCAAAGCCCTGTAGCACTTCCAAATCAACATTTTCCCATGCTATCTATTTCTGACTGCCCCTGCATGCCTTTCTTCTCTATCCCCTTTATCCTCTCCATTTTGTTCTCCAAAACGTCAGAGGACTGACCTAAGGCTCACATCACATCTAGTCCCAAGACAAATCATGCCCAGAACAAGTTCTCAATCTGAAGAGGATCGTAGCAACCACTAGGAAAAGACTTATCAGGTCGCATTATCCATTCCCGGGGGCTGGCATATGATTGTTCCCCACAATATATTCTCCAGGGCTTTGTCCAGTTTTGTTTAAATGATTGAAATAACAGGGTTTCTTCTCCCTCCCTTAGGAAATTATTCCCTGTCTAGCAGATTCAGCTATTAGGAAGGTTTTTTAGATAGCCTGCACTTTTCTGGGCTGCCTTTTATCACAGTGTTCTTTTATAGCCCTCAATCCAACACACCCCATTTCTCTCCATCATTACTCGCTTCTTTACTCTTCTTGGAGATAGTCACAGCTTTATCCCTTAGTCAACATTAGCTATAAACAGAGCTGTCTGAGGCAAAGTCCTGTAGCAAGGAAGACAATAGGTGTTTTACAACATACAGCTAGATTGAGATTTTAAATGTCTCTTCAGAAGCAGCTCCTTACGTGATCATTTCTGTTGTGCTTATCTGTAATCCCTCTTGCTCTTAAGAAACTTTCAGGGTCTTTGCTAGAGTTTGGCACAGTCCTTATAGATGCAGGACTATGCTAGTAGTTATCAGTTCTCTGGACTGCTGAATATCCTCTTTGGGTACATAGGTCTGAATAGGTCTGAATGGTCATCACTATAACATTATGTCCTCACTGTATAGCAAACTTTTCCTGATGCGGCCATTCATTACATCCCAAAGGCTCCTTCTACCACTGGTATGTGATTGCACTAAGCATTATTTTTCCCCAATCCCCTCTATAAATGGCCATAAATGGCCTTCTTGGGAAATTTTTATAGCATTCTGTAACTGATTTTGGTTGCTCCCAGTTTATTGGCAATGATTTGCAACCTTTCAATGGAAGATGAAGGAATCACCATTTGCAGAGCTGGCAGGATGATCCAAACAGCACTCTGGGGGATCTGGGATAAATACATCAGGAACAAGGATAGGGATTCATATTTTAACAAGAGGCCAAAAATGAATCACAGAATCACAGAACAGTTTGGGTTGGAAGGAATCTTAAAGATCATCCAGTTCCAATCCCCTGCCATGGGCAGGGACACCTTCCAATAGGGCAGGTCGCTCCAAGCCGACTTCCTTGAACACTGCCAGGGATGGGGCAGCCACAGCTTCTCTGAGCACCCTGTGCCAGTGCCTCAGCACCCTCACAGGGAAGAGCTTCTTCCTTATATCTAACCTGGCAGAGTGGCTTGAATCATTATTGATGTAGTAACCACATCCTCTGAACCTGTGATGCCATTATGCACTGCACTTTACAGAGCTCTGTTTGCAGATCAGTATGACAGCAAATGCTGTCAGAGTCGGTCTGGTGTAAAGCAGCACATCCTGCAAGAGATGCAGGCTGACACTTAGGCAAGCGAGTGAGCTGGG
>NW_009926695.1:54709-69803 GCF_000696875.1 Nestor notabilis
CAGCTGTGTTTTTGCTGAAGCAATTGCATTTTCCCCTTGTGACTCTCCTCTATATGCATTGAGAGACTTAGAAGAGCACCAACGACTTACTGTGAGTTTGCTCACCTATCAGTTTTTATTTCATGCTGTATCTCCTGCGGATTGTTCCCATGCAGAAGAAAAAAGGGATATTTTCAAGCTTTCAGAGAACACTAACAGGCACATGGTATTTTGGTCAGATCCTCCTTTCTGCTGTTTGAGAAAGAGGGGCTTCCCCCATCCAAAAGGGCAGGTAAAGGAAGGGTTATCAATTCCCACTGTGCTCAACTTTGGTCCCTGCTAGAAAAACGTACTAGTACATCGATTAGGAGACACGACTTCTACTCATACAGATAAACGGGTACAAGGTCTGATCTAAACAAAGCTTTACAGATACAAAAGTGCTTCTTCCAGGGTAGTCTCTGTCTTGGCAGGTGAACAGTTGCGTGTGGAGGAAACATCAATTCCTCTTACCTCTCCTTTGTGTCTCATTCTCTGCCTTTTCTTGACCACGATAAGGAACTACTCAGATGGACACAAGTTTTTCTACTTCTAGATATTTGCAATCACAGACTTCTTGCCAACAGTTACAGCATGTATTGTACCCTTCTCCAATGAAAAGTACTCCCAAGCATGGCTTCTGACTCTGGCTGGCTGCAGTTTTGGCCAAGACTATTTTCCCTGCAGGCACTCTAATTTTGCAGCATCGTTATTAGTTGAAACCTGGCTTCAGTGACCTAACAGCCAAAGCAAGTGGAGTCCATCATAATTTCCCCCACTGCACCACATATAGGCTAAACAGTGATTCAGTTGGATTTATAGATAGATTTCATCAAAAGGGTACATGCATTTATTTAAAAAAAAAAAAAAAAGAAGGCAATTATTTTGCTCAAATGCTTTGGATTGACTTTATTTTACCAATGTCAGATTTTTTTCTGTTGTGCTTATTCCCAAAACAGGCTTATGCTTGAAAGTACAAGCAAAAAGAGATTTCTCAATTTTCCTTTACAAATTTTAAGCGTGTTCTGTCAATTGTCTTTGAAAAGCTGAAATAACGTAACCAAAACTTCTGTGAAGGAAGAAGTTTAATTCTGACTGAGAAAGCATTTTTGGAAGTTGAAACCAAAGAAGTTAATAGAAATATATTGCCCAACTCTACCATCCTGTTTCGTTTTCCATTGAGGCAGTACTAACTTCGAGGTACATTTATCCTTGCACTTTGAAGACAGAAGAGCTGAGCTAAAATGTGAAGGTCAAAGTTTTGCAATGTTGTTCAGGGTTGTCTACAGGAAAATGTGCTGGAATTGCAGTATCAGGGTAATTACACTGCTATACCCAGGCTGGTCTAACTCACTGGGTTGGCACTTCTGAATGAAGCCACCTCATCCTTTTTTTCTAATAGCAACTTTCACCTCAAAGAAGCAAGCACACACTAGGAGCGTAGAGACTCAGTACCTTTCCCCACCAAAACAAAACCAGAGGGGTTTCTCATGGGATGCTGTTCCAACCAGCAGAAACTGTTCGAGTTAAGTCAGGCATTTCAGGAGCTTAAGTCTAAGAGACAGTAAACCCAGAACTTGAATTCAAACACAGTGAGAACCTCCTTCGTAAAAAGATAGAGGTCCACCTCAGGGTTTCTGTCTCTACTTGATAAGGCTGTTCCTAAACTCGCTGCTTTTACACCTAAAAGTCTTCCTATTTTCAATCTAAACATGGTCTATTTGTTCTCATGAAAGTAAAGTTCTTAGCTCAAACAGCAATCCTCTCAGTCTTCCCTACTCCCATAGATTAATAAAGATCAGACTTATGTATGTCACCAGCCTGCTTGGGGTTTTTTCCCCTAGGATGAGTAAACCAGGCACTGCTAATCTGTTGCATGAGACAGTTTCACTTTCACAGCATTTTGCACCTTTCCAGCTTGAATTTAATTTTCTCATACATCAACAACACAAATTTAGATACAGAAACACAGAAATTCAATGCTTTGAATAGTATTTCATACAATTTTTGACAGATCTTGTACACAGAACTGACAGAAAACTTGAAATAAAGTACTGCATCTCAAACCTACCTGTCTGGTTCACAGCACTAAAAATACTTGGGATCTTATTTTGTCTCACACTGATGAAAACAGAGTGATCTTTCTTGGTGACTATGAACTCACAGCACCATAACTCAAGTATACATGAGTTCGTGGTTTAACTAGAGACAGGCATTTGAGCTAAGCTCCATGTTAGCATTAAACAGATGGATGCTAAAAAGAAACTTTCCATATACTGTAAGCATCTCTCCAACAAATGACCCATGAAAAGCAGGATGGGGTTCAAGTGCAGTACTGAGCCTTGAAGCTGACAGGCATATCCCAGTTAGTTTTTCTAGAAGTGGCTCAGTTTAATCTCCTCAACACATTTCCAGTTCCTAACAAACCCTTTTCTTACGACCAGTCTGAGATCTTTCACCTCCCCTTTCATTTCTTTACTGTTTACAGACAATCTCCCTTTCCACATAAGCACATGGAGCAGCAAGATCACAAGAGGCAGTGGAGTGAGACACCATTTAATGCACCTGACTAGGCATAATCAGGGTAATTCATCACTTCAGTTTTCTATTCCCAGCCACCAGGAATAGTCCAACTGAGTGGGAAAAAAAGGGAAGCCACTTACCAAAACTTCAGAACTTCTACTACTCACCATTTCCTTTTTTGCTGGGTGGAAAACAGTGCCTGCTACATTATTTTAATATCAAAACCAGGTGTTTTTCAATTTATTTATTCTCTGAACTCCTCCTTACAAGGTAGCTCAAAAAATCAGACTAACAAAATACTTCATGGGATGTTTCTGAGCAGTCCTAGCCATCACTTGCACTGTTTTTATACCTGAGAACCTCCACTGTGATCCAAGACACATAATAGATACTTGACACAGAATAATATCAGGTGGTTCCCAACTATTCACAGTTCTCCTCTGACACTGGGAATTACCATCTGCATTTTCCAGACATTGAAACCAGAAAGGGAGAAGGCCTAGTCGTGAATAATACAGATCAGAGTTTGATATCCCCCCAAAAAGGGACATGTAGTGAGGAAATCAGTCTGTTCAACGAGGGAGAAAACACACTAGGAGGGATATTTAAAACTCTTTTGGACAAAACCCTGGCTAACATCTTACAGAACTATTCCTGTAGTGATTTAAGCCTCAGTTTCAGCTTTACTTGCAAGCTTTGAAGCTTATATAATAAGAAGCAGCACTGCTGAGGGTCCACTAGAGTTCCTACCTGTAAGACATAACGATGCTCCACTGCACTACCCTTCCCATGTGTGCCCTGTATTTCCAGTGTGATATCATCTCATATTCCTTAGTTTGGGTTGGAGTTGCAGCACACAGTCAGTTTTGGACTCTCGGTAAGGATCCTAGTTGTGCAGAAAATCTCTCATCTGCATATTTCTGTGAATCAATATATATAATGATGTGGGTTGGCTGGCCACCAAGTCTCTCTCTTACTTCCTCTTTATCAACAAGATAGCGGGAAAAAGGATGGAAAACCTTATGGCTTGAGGTAAGAACAGGGACATCACTCAACAGTTATCATCATGGGCAAAAGAGACTTAACTTGGGGAAGATTAATTTAATTTATTGCTGACTAATGACAGGATAGGATAGTGAGAAATAAAGCCTAAAACTAAAAATCCCTTCCCTCTGCTCCTACCTTCTTCTCAGACTCAACTTCACTCCGTTCTCAACTCTTCTATCTCCTCCTCCCCATTCAGCACAGAGGGATGGGGAATGGATGTTGTGGTCAGTCCATGGCACTTCATCTCTACCACTGCTTCCCCCTCATGTTCTCCCTCTGCTCCAGAGTGGGGTTCCTCCCACAGGATATAGACCTTCACAAACTGCTCCAACGTGGGTGCAGTCCTTCAGGAACAGACTGCTCCAGTGTGGGCAGGTCCTGCCAGAAAACCTGCTCCGGAATGAGCTCTTCCCCATAGGCTGCAGAGGTACATCTGCTCCACCATGGACCTCCATGGGCTGTAGTGGCACAGCCTGACTCACCATGGTCTGTGCCACAGGCTGCAGGGGAATTGCTGCTCTTGTGCCTGGAGCACCTCCTGCCCTCCTTCTGCACTGATACTGATGTCTTCAGAGCTGCTCCCTCTCACAGAGCATCACCCTCACAGCTGACACATGGCACTTTTTACCCTGTGTTAAATATATCACAGCACTGCCACCACCATCTCTGACAGGCTCAGCTTTGGATAGTAGTGAGTCCATCTTGGATCTGGCTAAACCTGGTGCTGTCCAACACAGAGGCAGCTTCTGTTGTCTTCTCACAAAAGCCACCCCTGCAGCTGCTGGCTACCAAAACTTTGCTATGTAAACCCAGTACACATCAACAGCTATTTTTAATTTGCTTGCTTGGTTGCTTATAAGTCTTGGAAGTAACAAGTCCACTTGCAGACTTGCTACTTCATTTGCTGGTTGGTCTCATTTGCTTTGCAAAACCATAAACAGTGTGATGGAGCTGTTGTCATCTGCTTCAAGTGCTCATACTGAGGCTGAAGCTGTTTCTTGTTCCTGAAGACCTCCTGATTTCCTGGCTGTGTAGCAGCAACAGGATTATAAACCTGGAAGCAGGTTACTTATGTCCGTGGAGGACCAGCTCTCAGCTTGAAAACACCTGTCCCAGGGAGAAGAATCCAACGAGCATCATCACTGGGCAACCACACCGCCTTTCTTACTAGGCAGGTAGGTGGTACATGGCCTAAAGACAGAGAAGCTGAAAATATCCTTCGAAAGAAAAAAAACCCAACTTTTCTTTGCCTACACTGAATCTCAGATAGAATTCTGTACTCACTGGCCTATTTCTCCTACCAGCTTCTATTTCTTTTCTGTGTCATAGAATCATAGAATCACAGAGTGGTTTGGGTTGGAAGGGACCTTAAAGATCATCCAGCTCCAACCCCCTGCCACAGGCAGGGACACCTTCCACTAGAGCAGGTTGCTCCAAGCCCCGTCCAGCCTGGCCTTGAACACTGCCAGGGATGGGGCAGCCACAGCTCCTTTGAGCAACCCGTGGTAGTGCCTCAGCACCCTCATGGGGAAGAACTTCTTGATATCTAAGCTAGATCTATTCTCTTTCAGGTTAAAGCCATTCCCCTTGTCCTGTCCCAACAGGCCCTTGTCCAAAGCCCCTCTCCAGGTTTCATGTGGCTCCTTTAAGCACTGGAGCTGCTCTAAGGCATCCCCTTCAGGAGCCTTCTCTTCTCCAGCTGACCCAGCCCAGCTCTCTCAGCCTGGCTCCACAGCAGAGCTGCTCCAGCCCTCGCAGCACCTGCATGGCCTCCTCTGGACTTGCTCCAACAGCTCCATGTCCCTCTTGTGCTGGGTGCCCCAGAGCTGGATGCAGGATTCCAGGTTGGGTCTCACCAGAGCAGAGTAGAGGGAGAGAATCACCTCCCTCAACCTGCTTATTTGCCACATCTATTCTTCTTCTTCCCCTGCTCCACCTACATGTCCCTCCCATGCTGTTTTCGTGCCTTCACCCTACTTGTTTTCATTTGCTGTCATCCCCCTTTTTTTGGTTGTCTTTCCTTCTTCTTTCTTGCCCACATTTTTTAATTCCTATCTGCCCTTTCTTCATTCTCCTCTGTCTTGACTATGGCAAACACGTGCCTCCTTGGGCAATACACAACAGTTAAAAGAATTTCATAGCCTATAACCACCCTATACAACAGTTGTTCTATGACTGCAATTGCTAACTATAAACCATCAGCCTTATCTTTGCAGTCAAGATTAATTCTGGCATGGTGCATTATAAAATTAGCCATCCTTGGCAAAGCTACTGGACTTCAGTTTTAGCAGGCACACAATTAAATGGAATTTGCACAGTCAAGCTACAGCAAAGCTCAGAGGAGACAGACATCATGAAGTTATTAGATTAGGAGCTAAAACACCTACTCCTTGGTTAGATCAAGTGCTCGAACACATTATATCATGTTTTAGAGGTAATAGAGGCAAAATGAAACCTCTTAGGCACTTTTCCTGCTTCCCTCCCTCCCAAGCCAAGCTGTGGGGAGGCACATGTAGTAATAGCAAATGAAGAAAGCCACTAGCAGGTCTCCAGACTTTGGCTTTGCTCAGAAGGTAACTTGTGCTACATGAGCGAAAAGGTTAACTCAGTGTGGACCCCGAACCATGCACACAGCTTGTGGTGCTTCCTAATTAAACACACACACACATCATAATCAGAGCTGTGCCCTCAGCCCAGGGCTGGATTTTCAGCCTGTATAAGTCAGCAGAATGCCCTAAGGAGCTACTCTGATTTATGTTAGCTTAAAATCCAGTCCCAGAGCCTCTGTGCGAACAAGAGGATGTGTTGGCATAACTGATGAGTGTCTGGGCTTTAAAGCAGTCTTGCTCACACAGATTTTCACTGTGCAGATAGGACTCTGTATATACATCAGTAGCAACTCAAGCCTTACCTCTTCTCCAAATCAGGTTTTGGTTATTGATGGGCAATGCTCCAGAGCTGGTGCCCACAAGCTCCATCCTGCTGGGGCAATCTCCTCCCCCCCAATTCAGGGATACAGTCCAAAGGATTTGAAATCAAGCAAATTTGCTGAGCATGGCCTATTTTGTCACTGCAGAGGTCCCCAAATCACTGTTTGGCATGATTTTGGAAGAAAACTATAAAACTCAGAACAGTTTTAACTCACTATTTTTGTTTCTTCTTGTTTTCTTTTTCAGAACCAATGATGTGTTTGGGTCATGTAAAATGGAAAAATTAAACATCTGTCCAACCCCCTTTAAACATCTATGCCACATTAAAAGGTAACCATCAATACCACTGTTAGGAAAGCAAGGATCTAATGCAGTTCTTCTTTAGAGGAAGGGAGATAAGAGACACAGGCTTCAGGGTAATATCTGTACTTCTTTGGAATCTGTCAAGGCCAAAAGTCCTAAGCACTCAAATCATTACACAGTGATAACACGTCCTCTGGGAACTGGGTTCAACTTTGCCAACCCTCACAAGTTTGATGTGTGAAGCTCTTTCTCCACCCACCCGCAGCCAAAGGAGCAGACCAGCTTAATTCACTGATGTTTAAAAACAGACGCTGGCCCTCGATTCATCTCCATCAAGAAAAAAAAATACCCAAGCTCCTCAAATGAAAAGCCCTGCAGGATTTTGCCTGTGCAAATGTGAGATGGAGATTTGACAATAAAAAAGACATTTCATTTGTCTTATTAGTGGCTGACTACTGTGGAAGGTGTTCAATCAATTAGACTGATCTCGGACTCCTGAATTATTGATAGAGAGAGCTGGATTACATTCTTAAATGCTTTTAGCTTAATTGCCTGACCCATCATTGCTTCATTTTCCTTCTCTTATGTATATAATTTTTGTTGTTGTTGTTCTGTTTTTAACTATAGCAGCTTGCCAGAGGATGACCCTGATACTGCTGTTGCCAGCGCTGCTGATGCTGATTCAGGGAGGGAGCACTGAAGCCTCAGCCAGGCAGCATTCATAGGGTGCAGCAGGAAGGCAAAGTCAGGGTGGTGCTGGCATCCAGTGGAACTTGGCTGGTGAGAGAACAGTGGCTCCCCACTATGAGAAAGACACGCAAGGAGGATCAGAGGTGCCCCTCTCCCACTTCCTACCCACTCTGTACATTTTATACCACTCAGTTTCTTCCCCTGCCTTTCTCTTCTTAAATCTGCTCCTCTTTGCTTTGTGTGCACTTTCCTTCCTCCTCCCTCACACGCATAAATGCAATACAGCACAGATCTGGAGCTTGTCTTGGCCAGTGTACCATCTAAAGCATCATTTAGGTGCCTGAATGGCTCTTCTTACCCCATCCTGACCACCATGGTTTTCCCAAAACCTTCTTAACCCTCCCCTCTCATTACCCCTCTCCACCTTCAAATCCTCCCATCCCCTTCTCATGCCCCGCTCATCATCATTTCTCAGCTCTTACACTCTTGCCCACATTTCCCAGGCTGGGCCCATCCTCTCCCTCCTCCACTTGTAAACCAGAGTGGGCAGTTTGGTGTAAAAAACATCAGGATTTGGGAACACAAGCAAAATAGTTAAACATGACCAGCAGATATAACAAGTATCATCATGTGCAGGGCTTTGAGTAATCCAGGGTGGATGCAAGCCCCAGACTTCACTGACCTTGATTCTTTAACTCTTGCTGACATACTGAGACAGAGACAGAGTCACTGTATTTGAGCATGCTCCATGTTTTGTAGACTAAGCACATCTTAAATGCCTTTAAGGTGTGGTTCTCAGTGACTCTTTTGCAGGCTAACCTAAAGCAGGGAAAGAAGCTCGAATGGGTTTATAAGGACATGGGAGCTAAGCTAATTCACAGAGAGAGAGGATAAAGGAGGGGAAGTGCAAAATAAGATGAGATGGGACAGGGTATGAAAAGAGATTAAAAGAGCAGAGTGAAGAGGTCGAAAAGAGAAAGGAGGATATGAAGAATGAGAAAGGAGAGAGAAAGTGAGAAGGGAATAAAAAGATAAGGAAAACTTGCCCATGGAAAATGGCAGATACGCAGTGTGAATGCTTGGAAGAAAAAGAACTCCTGGTACCAGGTGCAAAACAGAGTATTTCTGTGATAACAGGAATATGATACGATCAGTACGTGGTACTGGGGGATATGATATGAGAGAGAATAAAAAGCTGTAACAGCAAAACTGCAGTGGAGGTGAATAACACAGTAGCTCATAAGGATTTAAAAGACGAGATCATGCATATAACAGGATCTATCTGAATACAGTTCATTTTCTGGGATGCTGTCACAGATCTTGGCCACTGTATCCAGATGTGACAAGAGATCTCTGGAAAATTATTAGAAATATGAACAATACTGGGAAATGTGTCATTTTGCAATTTTCTAGATGTCAAGTAGAGAATTACTGCTACCAGTGATACTTGAGCTCAGTCCTTCCTGGATGTAACACACAATAGATTTTTCTCCCCCCTGAAATAGTACCAGAGCCAGCAAAAAGCAATTGTATTTTGGTTTGGGACAACAGTGAGGACACTACAGAAAAGTGTTTGATCAAATGTTTACTACTGTTAGATTTAAAAGGAAAAATAAGCAAAAGTAGGTACCCAAGTCCTTAATTTCCAAAGTGCAATGGCGAAAAATTAAAGGGATTGGTAACTGAATCACTTGGTATGGAGAATGCACAGATGATAAAACAGCAGCTTGAGATTTCTCCATGACAAATGCACAAGGAACACCAGGATTAGATTACAATAACACATACTGCAGTAGGTCTTGCAACTTGCAAGATTACAGTAATACTTACTGCAAAGGAAGAATTGACAGGAACATTTAAAAGGAGTGGGTAAATGACAAACCGACACATCCACATCTGCTAAGTTTCTATATGTAAGATTAAGATGCGAACTGCCTAATGAACGTTAACATGAATTAGAAGAGGGGTTTTTGGATGTGTAAGGAAAGAAGGCAGCTGGGAACATGGGTAGGATGAGAATGAGACATACATGAGCTGAATATGTTGCTTGGTTTTCAGCAGAAAGGAGGTTACAGAGCAGAAAGGTCAGATAGAGACTAGTAACTGGGATAGAGAACTTTTTATAAGTTCTGAGCAACTCTGCACATCCTCAAATGTAGAATTCAAATATCCTTAAATCAGAATGAAAGAAAGAACAAAAATGCAGGTGTGTTCTTGTTGCACTCCAGTGAGATTAATTAATATGCCCCACAGGGAATCCCTCGTGAAAATGAGGAATGCTGAAGGATTAAATAAGAAACGTTAACACATTGTATGGGTCGGGAGAGTTAACGGCTGTGGTTTATCACTGTGGTTAAAGAGATGTCTGTGGCAGCTTCTGAGCAAGAAGATCCTTTAGTATAATAACAGGTATGTGTAGAAATGTCAGTGGAAGGAGCCAAGATCCACAGACCTCAGCAGGCTGCAGACATGGAACGGTGGCTGGCAGCTGGCAGAGGTGCCAAAGCCAAAGCCTTGCTGGAGAGAGGTCCATCCCTGCATGTACACTTTGAGCTCCTCACAGCGGGGCTGATATTACTATTTCCATTCCTGGAACAGAAGTGGGATGACAGTGATGACATAAGGCACTTCATGATAAGGCAAGTCATGAACTGCAGCAAAGGAGGGCTCTGTAGCTGATAACCACAAAGGGTAAAGTGGGAGCAGTGGGAAGGTTCGCTTGGTCACCAAGCACCCCTGACAACACAAGAGGTCAGTGTCTTCGGGGGCACAGCTCCTTTCCAGGGGGCTGGAAGAGCTGAAATTCAAGGAAGGTTGTATCCTGGAGAGGTTTCCATGTCCCCAGAAACAGAGCAGGGACCAGCCCTGCCCACCAGTGCACCCCATCCCCTTCCTTCTCTCACACAAGCCGAGCGACCAGGGGAGCATTAGCACAATGTTCCTGCCTCACGAAGCAAATTCCTGTCCTGCAGTCACAAAGGAGATCCAGAGCTGCCTTCCAGCAGCTCAGTGCCAGCAGGGACAAGCTGTATGGAAACAAGGAGATGCTTTGCTTACACCAATGGTGTGAATGGTTTCATTCACAATAAATCTCCTTTCTCAGCAGCGGCAATCGCAAGGGCCTGGATGTTGGAAAGGGTTCAGAGGAGGGCCACAAAAATGACCAGAGGGATGGAGCGCCTCTGCTATGAGGAAAGGCTGAGAGAATTGGGGTTGTTCAGCTTGGAGAAAAGAAGGCTCTGGGAGACCTTATTGCAGCCTTTCAGTTTGCAAAAGGGGCCTGTAAGAAAGATGGTGAGACACTTTTTAGCAGGACCTGTTGCAATAGGATGAGGGGTGATGGTTTTAAACTAAAAGAGGGGAGGTTCGGGCTGGATGTGAGGAAGGAATTCTTTGCGATGAGGGTGCTGAGGCGCTTGGCACAAGTTGCCCAGAGAAGCTGTGGCTGCCCCATCCCTGGCAGTGTTCAAGGCCAGGTTGGACACAGGGGCTTGGAGCAACCTGCTCTAGTGGAAGGTGTCCCTGCCCGTGGCAGGGGGTTGGAACTAGATGAGCTTTAAGGTCCCTTCCAGCCGAAACTATTTTATGATTCTACGAATGGTGCAGGAAGACATCAGGACTCTGGGGAAGGTCAAGGTTTCCTTTCAACACCTCTCTTCTGCCCTCTCACACCCTTGCCCACTGCACTCCTCAGATGCCGGGGGAAGCAAGTTTATGCCATGAACAGGAGCCACGTAGGACCGCACGGTGCTGTGCTCCTTCAGCTTGATAGTCCCTGTTGCTGCAATGCCTGGATGAGAAAGCTGAGTCTGATGAAGTCTGAAGGGCTCAAATGAGGTCTTCTACTGCCAGCCCTGGATTTTAAACTCACCCTCAAACTAGGAGAGTGGAAATATCAGACAAGTAAATCTATTACTTGCACTGCTCAATGAGGCTTTTATGATATTGCCTGTCCCCCTTGGAGAGATGCTTAGTATACTCTGGGGTGCTGAGATACATTCATTTCCATTTCCAATTCCCTTTTATTCACCATCCATCTCCCGGCTGGTATACACACACATTCTTCTTTCTACAAGCAAAAGAGCCTTCCACCCCAGCTCCTTCTTCATAGAAATGCCTCCCATTGACCCCCAGCTGGGTGCTCTGAGCTTCATTAGCACACCCGGGGTAGAAGCATAGCTTTTCAGATGAGCCCTTCACCTCCTCAACCAACCTTGCACCTACTTGCACTAGAGCACCTACTGTCTCCAGTAAACACTGCTTTCAGCCCCCTTTTCAACAGAGACATGGTTTATTGTCCCCTAAGTAGCCCTTCACAGTTCCCCTTCTCAATCAGCACTGGGTAATGGTTTCCTAGGGACCATAATACTTAGCAGCACAGTAATTGAATGATATTATTAACAGCAGCAGCATCTGTGTTGTCTGTTTAATTAACTGGAGAGCAAATGAGGCCTAAGTCTGATTCTTTATTGTTTTCCTAATGATCTGCAGCTTTTCTTATTTGATTATTGGCTAAGGATCCCCTTTACCAAAAAATGCACTTTTAATAAAATAATAGCAAAACAAATCACTATACTCCTGAATGATATGTATTACTTCTCTCAAACTGCAGATTAGATAACAGTAAACTTCTACTCTAAATAGTCCAAACACACCATCTCTAATACTCCTTGAGATGCATAAGGGAAATAGGAGACAGTAGCCTATGTTTCAAGGAAAGAAATAGCAAAGCTGCAACATGCATTGTATTGCTGTGGAACTGATAAGTTACAAAAGCAAAGCTCACCCTTCTATCGATCATGGAAGCTCTGCAGGGGCTGGAGAAGACAAACCCACCTTTAAAGACTTCTAGACACCAAGCAAGAACTACAGTAACCCAAAACTGGTGATTACAACATTTCATTTCCTCTTTGCATTGAAAAACAGATGGGCACCAAACAAAGAAGACATCCTTTGCATCCCGAATTGGGCTGAATTTATGGGCAGTCCGACAGCAGCAGTTCCCACAGCTCCACTTAGGAACTTCTTATATAGATGGGACAGCCACTCCACAGCAGCCCAAGGCCACTTTGTAAGCAGTCATGCAACCCTGTCATCACACTCTGCATCCAGGAGCTGGATGTGGAGTCATCACTCCCTCCATACCCATTTAGCAGCCGTCCTTGTTGGGTGTTTGGGCTGAGGTTCATTGCTTGACAGCTGGTTATTGGCTTCTCTGCAAGGGGCATATGGAAATTTCCATGAAGATGATCCCAACTGCAGTTATTTACTTTATCAGGAAGCACAGGCAATTGATGTTAACCAATTAGGAAAAAATCCCATCTCCGACAGGAAGGAGATCTTGCTGTTTGATGCGTAAGATATTTGCTTCTGCGAAGTCTGTAATTTAAGTTCAGCAGTAAAGGGTGTCAGACATAGTCATATACAGATATGGGAACATACCGCTGCGTGTTGCACATCCTCTCCTTGGAAGTCTTAAAACTACATAGCTTTTCTTTAACCTAATCTTGTGTATGTGGTTAAACCCCTGGTCTGCTAGTCAGGACCCCAACCATCACACTGCAACAGGTCTCTGGACTGTCGATTGTAAGTATGACAAAGCCTGTCTTTGTACCAACACCACGCTAGCACCTTTGCATGCTCATGGACTTGAAGGTACTGTCTCTCCAGGTACTACTAATTTGGAGACCACTGTGCTCACATATGGACCTTAGATAAGAGAGATACTATCTATCTTCTTTGTTGTCACCAATCAACACTGCACACAGATTGAGAGGAAGAGGGGCACAGCAACATGTTTTTGTTCAGGTTTAGAGGTGAGGTGCTTGCGTAGCACTTTTTTACTGACATTTGTGGGTCCAGTAATCAATATGGGATCTTTGAACACCAAGTCGATGATGGCTGCTTTGTTCCAAGTCCCAAATCCATCTCACTGCATAACATCATTGGCACCAAAAGGTACCAAAGCATATGAATATGACACATTAGGACCAAGGCTGAGGCTTTGAGGGGAACTATGGAAGAAGACCTGCTTGTAACTCCATGATCTCAGTGCAAAATCCTCTAGGAGTCATTGCCTACTGATCTAAATCGTCATTAAGGAGAAAAATAAACCCATTTACTCCCGTGATGGCCTCATTGAGTTCAGTAGCATGTTTCATCAACCAACTTCTGCTTGCACGTATAAAATAAATACAGAATGAAGAATGAGCAGAACGGGATCCTGTGGCTTTAAACAGATTGGGAAAATGACTGTCTTGCATGTGTAGCTAAGAATAAACAGGAAAATCAAATGAGCAAGGAAAGAAAAGAAAATGTAATGATGTCTCTCGTCACCAATGGACTTCTCTGTCTCAGAACAAATTCACAACTGCTCCAAGATGTGCAGACTTGAAACAGTTGTGATTCTCTGGACGTTTCTTTGGAGCACTTCACTAAACCAACTTCTTAGCTAGGGGCTGGCTTCTTAACAATTACAGATGTCTCTGACTTGTTCACATGGAAATTCTGCTACTTGTTCACGAGGGATTTATTTGTAATCCCTGATTTGCTGCCATTCCCTCCCTCCTTGGATCCTGGTGCAGCAGCTGTTGGCTGCCTCCCGCTCAGTGCATGGATGAAAAACAAATGAATGAAAACATGAACTTTGTGGCTTCCTGTCAATTTGGAATATAGCAGCTCCTTCATACTGGGTATAACAACAGGTATCATAAGAAGCCAAGAAAGCTGCCATTTCCTGGATGAAGTAGCCAGCGTGATTGCTGAAAAGACCTAAGACATTTCTCCTTAGGGTCTGGAGAACCATCTACAGCTTCAAATATCTTTAAAAAGGATTTAAAAAAACCTCAGAAGCTGTGATGTAAATCTGCCAGGTACAGTCTTACTTGTGATTCAGCTGGAGATTGCCCCCTCTCCAAGACACAGCTTCCCAGCAGCATTTTGGTACAGCAGGTTCTACTACCGACTGGAAAAGGGGAGAAAAAAAGATGAGCTTCAGAAACTATATGCTTTGGAGAAAAATCTAAATGATAGGAAATAATAAACTCTTTCAGGTCAGCTGCTAACCAACTGAGAATAGACAATCTTAGCCTTCCAAGTCTTCTCTTTACTGCCTCCATAAATTGGGAATAGTGGTGCCTGCCCATCAATAAGTGAAAATGGTTGGGGGATCTCTGAACAGTAAGCACTGGATATAAAAATGTTCCAATAAACCCTGTTGATTGTGGGTTTTACTGTAAGAGTTTTCCTTGGGATTGGTGCTTGGGAAACCATCCCACTGGATTCTCCCAGCTCTTGAGTTCATATCATTCATGGGCAAAACACCCATGGGTCCTCACAACACAGCTTCACAGTCATTCACATCTCAGCAGACTTGCTGCCACACCATTGCTTCCTCCAGATCACCCTTATCCCTTCTGTGCGCTTACCTAGCTACAAAATGCCAGCCAAGTGTCACACATCTCCATGGGAGGTTATTTTCTATACTAACACTTCTGTCTGCAAATTTGTACTGTACTAAACCTGGATTTTAACTTTCCATCATTCCCCCCCCCCCCCCCCTTTCCACTGTGCACCGCCCGCTG
>NW_009926695.1:69834-81653 GCF_000696875.1 Nestor notabilis
ACTGAGTGCTACGCCCTTTGACTAAACCAAACCATTCCACCCTTTATTCAGTTTCTACAACCATTAAATTTTTGTAGCGAGGTAGCAACAGCCCTTTTACTCATCCCCTGGACAAGCTCTCCAGATTTAACCCTTCATTAGTATTTCACGTTGCCTTCCCACTGCCTTGTGTGCATTTCCTGGTAATCCACCTTTTAAGAGCATAACAAGGTCTGCAGATCAAGCTATGAGTGAGGAACTCCTCTTTCTTAATAGGGTACAACACCTTCAGCCTCTTCCTTTCTCTTCACAATGGCTGTATTGATGATTGCTTCTCCCCACTATGCTTGTGCTTGCACGCAGCATTGCATATTTTATACTGTAACACAAAGGCATCTACTCATCTCCCTGCACCTACAGCATAGCTGGAGGTGATGCCAAGAACCCAGGGGGATCCGCATGCAAGCAGCAATCTCTAAGCTCGTCTATGTAGCATCTTTCCAGTTGCATTCTACATAAAGACTGACGTATATAAAGAAAACAGGAAAGGAATAAACAGGGAAGAAATCCATATCTGTGGCAAGGATCCAGGACAGGCCCCTATGAAGGTGCATTCAAAGGAAGCCCCAGCTTTCTACCACATCATGAAGCAGGTGGCCATGTCACACGCTGCGGAAGAGCCCAGCCATTGCCAACACGCAGTGCAGGGAACCAGAAATCTTGGCTCATGATCTCCACTCTCCACATGAAGCCAGTGAGTAAAACTACATAATCCACTTAAGCACGAGCCTAATTTTATGATCTCTGGATGTAACAAGGTGGCAAGATCAATGGCCTCATAGCCCGTATTTGAAATGCACATGGGGAAGAGCTGCCTGACTTGGCTTTAAAGGGTGTTTCCTTGCTGCATTTGTTGAAAGTGGCTGTAATTAAAATGAGGAGAGAGCAATCCCCAACACAAGAAATCCATCAGGCACTGCAATGGCTGTACTGGAATCTGCAGGCCCTTACTCAGCCAGAGGTTGAATTTTAGGTAATTGATTTCCAGAAATCTTGTTCTTCGCCAGAATTCTTATTTCACTGGGTTTTGCTGTCAAACAGCTAATTCAGCTTATTTGGCAGATCTCTTCTAGTACATCTGTGGGAGGGGGACTGGTAGAAAATAACTGCCCCACTAATGCTGACCATATGCACACAGCATCCTCCTTCCTAACGGTGGCTGTGCTATGAGGTGCCACCTCCCATTCCTCATGTCCCCAGAGCTCTGCCTGACTGACAAATTAGGGACAGTGCTACTCGTATTTTCTTCTGTTTTGGCTGCAGAGCCATGTCACATTCATTTTTGCTCCTGGCCATGCAGGACATGGCCGTCACGGCCTGTCAAGCCCTTCACAATCTGGCTCCTGGCAGTCAGATCATCTCTGGACCATCTGAAAGAGGGGCTCAAGAACAAGAGAGGACGAAGTCTGACTTAATATAACACCCTACAGCATGCTCTGGCTGATGACGCTGTGCTGGAGGCTCCTGGGATGACATGAAGTTAGTTAGCCTCCTATTTTCTTTGCCTTTCCAGAGAGAAATAACTGGCAATGGATACCAGGTATGTTTCGATGGCTGATCATGGTCTCTGCTTCTTCCTGGCATGTTCTGGATAGCAGGTTTGGCCACCACTCATTCCAAGTCTATCCTGCATTTGACCTATTTATCTTCTCCCACCTGCCTCTTTCTTTCCCATCTGTCCCTCCCTTTCCTTTCCACTTTCCACAGCAAAATCTGTGCTCCTGGAGAACTTTCTATGTGCACAAGGCAAGCACAAGTGACTTGTGTAAAAGGTTTCAGCCCCTCCATGGTGCTGGTGAGCAGAGGCAGGAACATTGGCCACCTCCAAAGACCACTGGTGGCTCCCTTGCTGCTGGGCTTTACTGGTCACTGGGGCTGCATGGAGACATCCAGGAGCTCCCCACGTGCAGAACACTCAGACACTTTGGCATAAAATCTGCTGGCCAATACAGCCTTTTGAGCAGGCGATTGATGTATTTTCCCAATACAGATCTGCCACATCCTAGGAGTATTTCAAAAGGATCACCATTCTGCTAGATGATCACAGTGAGCAGGTTCCTCTACCCAAGACATCATCTTGTTTTACAATACTTTTTCCTATAAAGCAGATAGTGTCAGCTTTTACTTAAGCCTGCTGGAGACCCTGGGGCTGGTCCCTTCATCTTCCCTCCAGGGCTAGCCAAGACATCAGAAGCAATCTAGGTGGAGAAGGCAAGGGTACAGCTTCATTCTGACCTCCCCTATTACCTCCTAGAAAGCCCTTCTGAATCTGTGATAAGAATGGCAGCCTTATAGCTATACAAACATAGCTATATAAATACAAAAATACACACATATATGCATAAATAGCTATAGTTACTGTAGGAACCAACCTTGCCACCAGCATCCCTCTCTCAAACAAGACTTGACTGGTTTTGTGATGAGCTCAAAGTCTTTAGCAAAACCTTCTGCTCCCCACATGTCCACCCTGTACTTTGGCAGCTCTGAAGCAGAAACAAGGCTCCATAGGGGAAACCATCAATATCAAATGAAGGAACCTACCAGCCTGAGGCAGCGTTAGGAGCAGAACCCCAACCTGACGGCTCTGTTAGCATTTAAATCATACTACTATCTCCTTCTGCTCAGCCACAGCCTGATTTTCTACTAAGCTGGTTAGCCTTGCTTTTTGCCCATGTCCTGACTCCATATGACTGTCTTGCAATAAAGCAGTATGTCCCATCTATTCAGCTTGCATTCAGATTGCTTTGTCTATGGTGTTCTTTAGGCTGCTCTCAATGACAATCACTGATCTCATTCAGATTTACCAAGTAGTTTCACAATTCTGAGTGTTCTTTGCTTCGTGACCTCGCAGCCACTTCAGTAGGAACAGACTCAGGTCCTTAATCTTTGCTGATATATAAATAGTATTTTTATAAGCCTAATGCAATGAACTCCATTGTCAGGTACTAGTTACCAGGTTCTTTATAGTAGCAGAAACGTCTCTCCAGTAAAAAGCAAACAGTTTGCACATGAAGTCCCTTAAAAACTTAGCTGTATTTTGCCATAGGGTAGACCTCTATTTCTAGTCTGTCCCTCCACTGGAAAAGCAACAGTCACATCTCTCCTGCTTTACCTGCTTAGGCACTTGTTAGCATGTATCTGCACCATGGAACACATAAAGGATAGCCATAAGGCAACCCACAATGCTCAGCACTTGCCAAAATCCCCCAAATTTTGGTATTAACAGCCATAAAGGCCAACAACATATAAGTTATCACTATTAATTATTTATATAGCAATGGTCCCCAAAGGCTGTGGGCAGAAGCCAATGCCCTTTAAGCTTGGTGTTTGGTAGGTGTTAGAGCATGGTGTACTTTGGATTGAGACACGTAAGTTGTGACTGGCACACACTGACAGATGTTGGCAGATAAGCAAAGAAATTATTACTGTTTTCAAAGCAGGAAACACCTTTTCCTGCTCTTCACCAAACCCTTATCATAATCAGGCTTAACGAGCTAAGGAGGGTTTAGGTAGTGGTATCGCTGATGCTAAGACCGGGACTAAATTTGCCCTGGCTAACACATTCCCAACACGTGTTTTTGGACTTAAATAAATGTTACCATGTGTCTACAAGGAAGCAGAGACACAGTATATACATAATGGCACAGAATTACATGACATGAAAACAGGGTCAACCCCTATATACGTGCAAACAGGGTGACCTCTCCTAAAACCTATGGAAGTCAAATTTTGCACAAAACAGGAAGAAAAGAAGACAGGTCTGCTTCGGTATCATTCTTCTAGTAGCACCATTATCTGATGGTTCAAAGAAACTCTTTTCATGTAAAAAACTTCCATAATGGGCAATCAATATTTTAACCCTGGCAGGGATGTCATCTTTCTTGATCCATGCAGAAAACATTTTACACTCCGAAATTCGTAACCGGAAATGTTATTGCTGCCCTCAAAATTAGTCAACTACAACTCTAAAAAGCTGGCCTCATCCACTGAGCAACAGGCTGCTCTGCATGCTCATTAAAAGAGGTAACAGGAGGTAACAGACTGATTTCAGCACCTACCGTGACAGGAGAATAACATTTAATTTCCCTGGCCCCTGATGAGCCAGATTTCTTCCCCTGACATATAATCTGCAATAAATAACCCATCAATTCTTTCACCAGGTGGCTGGCTCCAGAGCTGTTCAGTTTAGCATATGCACTTTACTGTCCCCGTTGCATCGTTGCACATTAGCCCACATTTAAACGGTATTTTCCACAGAAAATCTCACTCAGAAAGAGTCTCACATCTCTCAAAATCCACATTAGGCACCATCACCAGTGACTCATCCCCCTGCTGCAAGCCGAAGCAGGATAATCCCCCTTTTCATCTCCCTTTCATCTCCATCTCCGTGCTCCCCTGCCATTCTTGTTAACCATTTCCCTGCTGCCTCTGTGAAATGGTTAACAGAGGTATTAGACCCCTGTAAACTGACTGAAGGACAGCATGAGTCAAAACAAGGCAAATTCAGTATTTCAGGACATGAAAGGGATATCACCACCACACATCCATCAGCTTGCTGTTGGTCTTCTTCTGAAGCAGGGAAAGTACCACTTCATCACTTGCACTTAACAATCTAAACTTAGTAGTGCTGAGGGCAATGCAGGTCCCCTGCCAGGCAACACACCAAATTTGCCTCTATAACACATTCTAATCTTACATCAAAATTAAACGTGACCTGACCACCTTCACACCTTCAGCAGAGGGGAGGGAACTAGTGGTTGGCAAGCTCTGCCTGTCATAGACACCTCCAGCAGATCACTCTTCTCATGCTGCATTGAAGAAGACAGCGAAGCACCCACATTTCCCTGCAGGCATCAGATGCCTCTACCAGCCCCTCAAGCCCTCCCAGGGCAGAGCAAGGAGGCTGGGGAGGAGTGGGGAGATGTGTTTTCATTTTTGGAATGGGCATAAACTGAAAATAGCCTCCTGGTAGATGAGTACATTAGTGAAGCATGACTTACCAAGCAGAAGAAATGTTTCACTGAGATAAATCTATTGCCTCTGAACTCACCCTGAGAGTAAAGAAGCCAGCATCAGGAACAGATGTTCACACCAATGTTTTTTCCACCTTTACCTTGCATAACCTCTGAATCCTCACTGAATCTTGCTAGGGTTTTGAATGGAGAGAAGTCGTCAAGGCCACGACCAGTACACTGTGCTCTACATGATTGATTAGAGCCTTTCAGTTTGTTTAAAGTAGTAATTTGATGATAAAAATCCTAACAATATCCTGCTCCCTTCACCCTCAATACACTGCAATTGTATTTAACACACTGGGGGGAGAAGAAAACCAAACAGCAATCTCGTAGTGAGGAGGCAGCAGAGGGAATGTGGGCTAGAAAAGGATATTACAGTATCACTTTGGAGAGCACCATAAATAAATCTTCACCCGAGATGGGTAGGCAGATTAGTGCAGCGCTCCACACAAAACTGAGCTGCTCTATAAGACAGTGACTCATCAACTTCTCCACTTCTGATAATCAGCCCAACCAGGTTTTCATTACAGCAAGGAAGAGAAGCCACAGATGGGAATCATCTCCAAGCCTGGCTAGAAAACCTGGCCTCACTGTCACAGTGGGGAGCTGGGACACACAGGTCCAGATCCTGCCTCCCTTTCTGATGGACAGTGTGGATGCTCTCCAAAGGATGGTGCACTGTAGCCAAGGCACCCAGTGCTGGGTTTCCCAGTATATGAGACATGGACATACTGGAGCGAGTCCAACAAAGGGCCATGAAGATGATTAAGGGATGGGAATACCTGTCACACAAGAAAAGGCTGAAAGAGCTGGGACTGTTCAGCCTGGAGAAGAGGAGGCTCAAGAGGATCTTATCCATGTGTATAAATACCTGATAGAAGAACATAAAGAAGACAGAGCCAGACTCTTAGTGGTGCACACTGACAGGACAACAGGCACAAAGTGGCATACAGGAAATGCCGTATAAACATAAGGAACTCATTTACTGTGAGTGGTCACCACCAGAACAGGTTGCTCAGAGAGGCTGTGGAGTCTCCTTCCCTGGAAATATTCAGCCCCCAGCTGGATGTGGCCCTCACCAGCCCTGCTCTAGCTGACCCTGTTTGAGCTCAGGACTAGATGAACTCCAGAGGTTCCTTCAAACCTCCATGACTATGTGATTCTGTGAGTTTCACCCCAGCTCATTGGCTATTCATGGTCATTAATATCAACTACATGATGGATTTAGCTGTTTAAAAGCAGATACCATTTAAATACATGATGGGCCTCACTAAATGTAAAATCCAGGGTGTTAATCAGGTGTCTGTAAGTTTCTGAGCCAATGTCTAGCCGTGTGCCACCAAAGACTTTAGTTGCAGAGGTCTGGTGTTCAGAGCTCATTTTATTTCTCCTCAATAATATAAATTCAACAGATGAATCAAAGGTCTCCCTCCCTCTCAATGACTACCACTGATTATTATTTTTCAAATCATACACACACTGTTTCTTTCTCTTTCTTCCCCAACATGGTACTTCTTTCCTTTTGCACACTTGCACCTTCCAGTACATGGAGAAGGAAAATCAGACCAGAAATATGTCATACAAAACCTGCCACTCTGGGTCCTGGTTCATGCTCTTCGGCAGAAGAATAGGGCGATTAATACCCAGGGAAGGAGAGAGCGACACGCAGCAATACATACCATTTGCTCTGGAAATGAGGTAGTTGATTTCCAACGAGCAGCATTTATATGTTCAGAATAGCTATTTAAGGATGTTCACTGGAGCTTTATGGTTGTCTCCAAGCTCCAAAGAGCTCAACTCATGGTAACTAAACCACCTGGATTTTCAGGTGGGAGGATGCTAATCTAAACCTAAGTTTAATATGTTACAGCTCTCTATAATGTTCGCAGAACAGGTTCTCTGTAAGAAAGCATGTACAGAATGAATGTTAGAGGATGGGATAGGAAGAATTCACCCGTAGATGTTTGTCTTCTGCAATTCTAAGCCCACATGCATTACTAACTCATGACTCCCATGAAGAGTGTAATTGACTCTTGCATCCTATAGGGCCATTTTGGGTCCTGCACGACATCCAGGTCAGGTAGAGGATAATTTTCAGTCAAATTATCCCACTAACTCTGCATAGTTAAAGATCCCTTTTGTCATAGGCAGAGTGAGAGTAGGAAGAGAGCAGACCTAGGTGAAGAACCCACATGAACCCCAGGACTACAGTCCAAGGCAAGGGGAATAGAACTGCAAGAGGACCAAGAGAAGAACAAGACACTGCCCAGGAATGGCCTGTTCCATGATCTACACACTCTCTGCAGCATGGAACAACAAATGTGACAAGCTCTCAATTCCTATTGAAACACATTCCTGAAAGGGATAAAGGTCTTCTATTGTTAAATCCACACTTTTTTACTTCTGACTTACCAAAAGTAAGTTGGTAAAACAACTACTGTGCCAGGTGGTCAGGGCATTCTATGGGAGAAGGATGAATTGAACTGCCAGGAACTCCTGAGTGTAGCTTTGTCTTCCTGAAGATAGGACTGAGTGTTCACAACCACAGCACTCACAAAATTGTCCTGTGGGCACATCAGTGGGGAACCACATGAAATCATGCCTCCTCATGCAGCGGGGCAGCTGGCACATCGGTGCACACAAGCATTCTGAACATGCAGCTACCATACCATCTGCAGAGCCACAAGCATCTGTGGTTTAACTCGACAGCCCTTCTGGATTTCGAGCCCTCATGATATTCATTAAAATTCCCTTCCTCAGTCTTTCCTTGCTGCAGCTCTATGGAAACTGTGCTTTTTTTTCACCTAGACAAGGAAGAGGAAAGAGAGGAAGGGCACATTGAAAATATGATTTTCCTGACAGTGAGGGCACGTGCATGTATTGCACATATGTGACTGCTTGTGTATCTCCAGCCCTGCTCAGTTATGTCCTCAATTAGAGTCCAAGCACTTTAAGGCAGACATCTCCAGCCAGATGCCTCTGATGTTCCTCCACCGACTCCATTCAGTCCCTCAAAGATAGACTGTGCTTGTCCATTTACTTCTAGGTTTATTCAGCAAGCCCTCAGCAGCTTTATCCCAAATCAGCAAAGAAATACCAGTATAGGGTAATGTGGTTCAATACTACCTCTCCTGGCTTTCTGATGTTGCTCAATATCTACAGTTTAGAGCTATCCTTCAGAGCTGTTCTAAGGCCAGGGGTATGGTGAAAGTCACTACCCAAGGTGTTTCTAGGATGCTCCATGATGGCTACAAAACACTGTTTCTTGCCTGGTTCCTGTGATTGCCTCAGAAACCCCTCAAAGGTGCAGTAGCATGGATTGAAAGGTGCAGTTTCAAAATGCCCTCTGTCTTGGTAACCTATCATCCATGGATCACTGACATGGCCATTAAGGCTTACCGAGTTAGTGCGTGCCTAAGGAAGGGTCTGAGCCACACATCCACACACATACATTAAATCTGCAGACAAAAACCATCTTGATGTAATTAAGGCTGAACAGCAGTGACTGCTTTGACCAGACCCTTCTTTTTTTCTAAGGTTTTCAATTAAACTGAACATTTCCAAAGGGAATTTATTAAAAGGAGAGACCAATGCCTTTTAAAAACATACTGTAGGGACATTAGAAAGCCCTTATCATTACTAATGCTTCGCATTAAGAGAATTATTAATTGGAAAGAAAAGAGTGTGTTTGATTCATTTTAGAAATTACCCATGATTAAGGACTACTATTTCTGGATTATTGTTATGAATTTACATACAACCACGTTTCATTCCCGGGGTTCAAACGAGCTCAAAACTGAACTTGAGACTGAACCAAAACTGCTGGGTGTCATACACAGGCAAAGCCTCCCACCCCTGCCCAAGTCATTTCAGACCGGTCTGGAACACCACACACTGGGCACAGGCAACTTCTAGATAGCCTGACCTAGAGTCAAAAACTGCCATCAAATCTGACCCATGTGCATCTCCTTTGGAAGGACATAACCCACATTGCAAACACTGCTGTGTGAAGGAGATTTTATGTATAGAAGCGCTTGTGAATAGGGTGATACTTGACAGTGTGACATGCTTTTTTTCCATTCCCAATTTGACATCAATATGCACTGGATCTACCAGATCCTTAAACTACCAGATCCTTAAACTATTAGATACTTAAAGTACTAGATTCTTACCTAAAAATAATACATAGATCCATATACATATAAGCCTATATGAAATAATTCCAAGAAATACTTTTCCCACCGGGCTGCACAAACTTTTGTCATGCAGCCTCGGAACACTTCTCCAAAACAAACTGCCTTTAGCTTTCTTTGTACTTGTCTCTAATCATCACTTCATAAACAGGATCAAAAGACAAAAAGCAAAACCAGAGAGTGGCAGACAAGCTTTTCCCTATCAGTATTAACCCTATAAAGTACACCAGTTCTGACTTCTTCATCTTCCTTACCTATGCATCAAGTCCTATCACTTTCCCTTCTCAGGGTTGTTTCCCGTACAGAGGATCCACATGCTGCTGATCACTCTCTTTTTTTTCCTATATTTGCCCTACCTATTACTTTCCAACATTTATCAGCAGTCCTGGCTAACTAGAGAAGGGCAACGAATCTGGTGCAGGGCCTGGAGCACAAGTCTGGTGAGGAACGGCTGAGGGACCTGGGTGGTTTAGCCTGGAGAAAAGGAGGCTCAGGGTGGACCTTATTGGTGTCTACAACTACCTGAAATGAGGTTGAAGTGAGGTGGGGTCAGTGTCTTCTCCCAGGTAACAAGTGACAGGACAAGAGGAAATGGCCTCAAGCTGCACCAGGTGAGGTTTAGATTGGATCTTAGGAACAATTTCTTCCTCAAAAAGGGTTATCAAGCCTTGGAACAGGCTGCCCAGGGAAGTGGTTGAGTCACCATCCCTGGTGATATTGAAAAGATGTGGCACTTAGGGACATGGCTTAATGGTGGACTTGGCAGTGCTGTGGTAATGGTTGGACTCGATGATCTTAAAGGTCTTTTCCAACATAAATGATCCTATGATTCTACCATTCGTCTTCTCAACAAAAGGGCGATCAGGATGCAATACAGCAGGTGGTGCAGATGAAGCATTAGCTCATCAGATTATTATTAGACACATCATTATTATTAGACACAGCTCCCTCCATCCATCCCTTCAACTCAGCTGTGCGGTCTTCTCACCGCTGCAAGCCCCCACTGCGTACTGCCATATCTCTTCTTTCAGCTGTTGGCTATGATGTCCCAAGGTCTGGAGGGTTAAAACGAATACAGAAATCATCGGCATGTACAAAGCATTTAAATCATTCCTTTCAAGCCTTGTGCTTGGCTATATTGAAATTCATGTTGGCAATTTTTGAGTTTTATTAGGCCTTTACGGAGTTGCTTTTATTCCTCACTAGTCTTAACGAACCTGATTCTGGGCAGACCTTGTTATTAACCTCTACCCATGCTGAGAATTGAACTCTTAGCCCTCCCCTTTCTATCCCTCCTCTTCACCGCTGCCGAAGCTATGCCTCTGCCTGCTGTCTCCCTCTATAGCCACCAAATCCCATTAATAGCTTCTTGTAAGGCACTTTTTCAAAAACATCTGGAAAATCTAAATTAACTGTATTTGCCAGGTCTCCTTTATCTGCTCTGCTCTTCATCTTGCACAAAAAATTGAGGGGTTATTAACATCAGAGACATCATTTATTATTTGCATTCAAGTGCTGCAGTGTTCAAAGACATCAGCAAAGATTAGGTGGCAATGTGCTAAGCTCTGTCTACACTCAGTGAAAGCCCCCTTCTCTGTTTGTTCTGATCTTAATAGATACAGAAATGCCAGTAAAAGGAATAATTCTTATCCTGACTCTAGAAAATATGAATGAAAGCATGCAGGATTTTACCCTTAAAATGCACAGAGTTTTGCTATTTTCAGCTTATGCTTATCCTGGTGTTTTATTGCCTGTTTTTTAATTAATTTCTCAGTTATTCTTTCAGCAACTGAAATAAGAGAAGTCTATAATTCTTTGCATCACCCATAGTTCATATTAAATAGATGGATACACTGGCCTCTCTCCAGTCCTCCCCAGTCAAATTATTCATCAGAAATAGAATTTATTATGAATAACCCCATTTTGCATAGCAAAACGTTTGGGAACCATCCTGATTTTCTTTAAGTGTATTGATTGTTTATAAGTAATTGGCAAATAGACCTTATGCTATTTAGAAACAATTTTCTTGGACTCTTAAATTTTAATGGTTGGTTCCTAGTTGGTTTCCCATGTCCATGGTCTTTTGTAACTGCTTTATTCAAGAAGCCACACACTAGATTTGGTAAATCATTGATCAATGATAAATTGATTTATCATCTTGAAGAGGGACCTTGAAAAGGGGAAGATGTTTTCCCAGATCCTTGGGGACTCTCAATATACTTACAAACACCATGAAGTGAACCAAGTAAAGCATGGTGAAGTCAAGAGCTCAGTCACAAAAATAAACCCCTTTATTTTAATGGCATTATTATTCCATTTGTCCTGCTGGGTTTGATGCTAAACAGCATGGCTATGCACCCCTATGTAATATCTGATTTGTGCCTTTCTTCTAGGACCTGGACCCTAGGAACAAAACCTGTGCCCAGCCAACATCAGTGGGGTACAACACAGATGTGCCCATGATGTGCTCCTTACTGTGCTGCAGCCTTACAATCCCCATTTGTTCCAATGCCACATTAATTTTGTCCCATTTCTCAGTCTCTGTATTGCCCCCCTCCACCCCCACCCCCCC
>NW_009926696.1:0-310 GCF_000696875.1 Nestor notabilis
CATCAAAAGAAGTGTGACCAGCAGGTCAGAGCCTCCTGCCCCTTTACTCTGCTCTTGTGAGACCCCACTTGGAGTATTGTGTGCAGTTCTGGTGTCCTTAATATAAAAAGGACATGGAGCTGTTGGAGCAAGTCCAGAGGAAGGTCATGAGGATGATAAGAGGGCTGGAGCATCTCCCTTACGAAGACAGGCTGAGAAAGCTGGAGCTGTTCAGCCTGGAGAAGAGAAGGCTGCATGGAGACCTCATAGCAGCCTTCCAGTACCTGAAGGGGGCCTACAAGGATGCTGGGGAGGGACTCTTCGTTAGGGA
>NW_009926696.1:341-53716 GCF_000696875.1 Nestor notabilis
GGGTAATGGCTTCAAACTTAAACAGGGGAACTTTAGGTTAGATATAAGGAGGAAGTTCTTCACAGTGAGGGTGGTGAGGCACTGGAATAGGTTGCCCAAGGAAGTTCTGAATGCTCCAACCCTGGCGGTGTTCAAGGCCAGGTTGGACAGAGCCTTGGGCGACATAGTTTAGTGTGTGGTCACCCTGCTTATGGCAGGGGTTTGGCACTAGATGATCTTAAGGTCCTTTCTAACCCTAACTATTCTATGATATTATGATTCTAATTCTGAATGCAAAAAATAGCTTGATGCTAATAGAAACAGAGAAAATTGGGATTGTTTTGTAGGAAGTTGTCACCTGGATTTTAATAATTACAATTATGAATGCTTGTCTTAAGTAGAGAAACCAGAGGACATAATTTGCAAGCCAAGAAAATGAATGCATACTCTAAGCAATGCTATAGACTGTTAACTCTTAATGTGTGTTCATTAAAATGTTTTATTTACAAACTCGTAACTTTAAGCCATTATGAAACTCATACAGCTATATCTCACAGAATACAAGCAGAGGTTTCAAAGCAAGAACCTTCTTGTTAATCAAGAGGCACTCACAGTGGACCTGATTTTCACAGCTGTATTCAATGATGCCACAAAGTTTTTATCAATAGAAGGTATTAATGCCTATATAGAAATACTGCACAAATACATGAAAGATATAACAGTACTCTGTTGAAGGAATGAGTACCTTATGGTCTGGTACCTGGAAGTATTTTTCAGATTTACTCCTACTTCATGCTCCTGATTCTTCTTAGATGAAATTTGACAGATTTTAAGAATGTTTTCCTGACTTCTGCCTAGCTAAATGAAAAATTCTTATTTTTCAGAACCTTGCTGTTCTGGTTTGGCTGGGATAAAGTTAATTTTCTGCACAGTAACAGGTAAGGGGCTATGTTTTGGATTTGTGCTTCTTTCTTGGGTTTTATTTCTCTTTGTTATTTTCCTTTTCACTTATTATATTGTTGTGATTTAAGCCCAGGCAGCAACTCAGAACCACACAGCCACTTGCTCACTCCTCCACCTTCTTCCTCCCCCCACTCCTGGAGGGATGGGAAGGAGAATAGGAGGAATGTAACTCCCACGGGTTGAGATAAAAGCAGTCCAGTAACTAAGGTATAATACAAAAGGAAACTACAACCTTCTGAAGAAGCAGCAGCACCTCTAAGCAAAAATACTATTATGTGTTTTGAATCAAAAGAAAAGTTTTTTCTGTTTTTTAAAGGTTAGTGTCTTACCATTTTGAAACAAAATATTTCATTAAAAATGTTCAAATAAAATAGAGTGACATCTCTGAAATTTTCCCTCCATTTCTTGAAGACAAACTGTCTGATTTCAATTTTACTCTTCCTTGTACCCAGCTCATAAAACCATTTCTTCTTTGCACTCTGGTAGGTTTAGGTAGGTAGAAGATGGAGACACAAAATCATACTAACTGCAGAGAGATCACAAAATCAAGAAAATGCAAAATAAACTTACATCTGACCTTTTTGCCTCTTGGGGCTTTCAATATATCTTTCCATGAAAGCATTGGGTGAGTTCTAAGAAAGGTTCAGAAGAGAAAAAGTCAGAAATTTGTGATAAACAAATAAATAATATAATTATGTCACAGTGTGGATATTGTGTAGAAACCTGGTCAACCTATCTCAAAAAGTACTAGAACTGGAAAAGCTTTGGAGAAAGGCAGCAAGGATAGCAAAAGATGTAGGTCAGTCCCCATGGAAAATATTACTAAACAGACTAGGTTTTATGAGTGAGGAAAAGAGACTACAAGAGACATACAACAGCCATGACATCTACAAAATAATGAGTAGTATGATAAGGGCAAAGAGGGACTATTTGTCTATTGTCTCTTCCAAGATATGAACTAGAAGGCATCCATTCTGTTTAAAGCAAACAAGAGGTGCTTCTTCATGTATTAAGTAGGTAAACTGTTGTTAGAGAAGGCTGTGGATATTAAAACTTGGCATGTTTCAAGTAGAAACTAGACAAACTTCATGGAAGAGAAATCTGTTGAGGATGTTCAAAAGTTTCTTCTAGCCAGGAGGACCCTTAGCAGACCCTTAGCTGCACGTTGGTGGAGTTTGGAAGAGTATTTAGGACCAGGATCACTATATTTTTAATCCGTTCTTGTAGTCTTTGTTAGGCATCCCCTCTTACTCCCTGCCAAAGGTGATCTTGCTCTGATTCATTATAGCTATTCTTAGAAGTGCACCTGCCTTTCATTACCACTGGCAGCACCAACATATATATGATACAATACAGGTGAACTTCGGATTATCCCAAAAGTCTGAATGATACACAGAGAAATGAAATACAAAAGGCTGTTGTTGGAAACATTTCCTTTGGTCCTTAGCCAATTGTGTGACATCCAACAGAACTGGTCACAACATCAGCTTATGGGTGAGAAGAAAGAACTTCTTCAAAGTGATTACAGCACAGCAGTATGTTCTCTATAAGCAGTTCTCCACTGACAGCCCTTCAACAGAAATACTCATTAAATCAGGACCATGAAGCTGGGATGGCACTGACTTCCTAACGATGTTTGCTTTCCACTGTGCCTCAATGGAGCTGAGAAGAATAAAACACAGAACCATCCAAAACAGACTGCCTATGCCTGCCCATAAGAGACAACCCAAATACATTTCTAGGCTAAATACTCGACTTCAGTAGTCTGCTGTGTGATACAATCCCTGAATACAAGGCAAGAGTGATGTCAACACAAACCAAAATTCCTGTTCAAAGGGTGGGTGCACAAGCTGTTCCTGCTAGTGTCACAGAGGTATATGTTTTCTCCTTCAGAGAAAATATTTTTATTATTTATCAAAAACATTAAAGAAGTTCATTAAATTATGTATAAACTATTTCCATAAATTGCTGACTCTCCATACTTTTTCAGAATCATTGTTAAAAAGTACCTTGCTTACAAAGCCTTTAGAAATTGTTAACACATTTCTACCAAGGGTCATTGTCCTGGTTTCAGTTGGGATAGAGTTAATTTTCTTTCTAGTAGCGGGTGCAGTGCTGTGTTTTGGCTGCTGCTAACACACCGATGTTTTAGTTGTTGCTAAGTAATGCTTACTCCTATCAAGGACTTTTCAGTCCCATGGTCTGCCAGTGAGGAGGGGCACAAGAAGCCAGGAGGAAGCAGAGACAGGACACCTGACCCAAACTAGCCAGAGGGGTATTCCATACCACAGCACTTCATGCCCAGTATATAAACTGGGGAGAGTTGCCTGGAAAGGCAGATCGCTGCTCAGATTGGGCTGGGTATTGGTCAGTGGGTGGTGAGCAATTTTATTGTGCATTACTTGTGTTTATTGTTCGCTTTTCCTTTCCCCTTTTAGTTTTATATTCTCTCATGTTATTTGCCTTGTCATTATTATGATTAGTAGTAGTAGTAGTCATATATTGTACTTATTAAACTGCTCTTATCTCAACCCGTGGGGTTTACATTCTTTTGATTCTCTTATCCATCCCACCCAAAAAGAATGAAGAAGTGGGGTGATCAAGCAGCTGCATGGGACTTAGTGGCTGGCTGGGTATAAACAAAAGTCACTGATTATTTGTTCCCTTGTTTTTACTTTTCCTTTTTCTTTTCTTTCCTTTTATACATGCAACATTTATAAAGCCATTTATAATGAAGCAGTCAGTTGCTGCAGTATATCATCTATAACAGTATCAAACATCTGTTTTTTACAATCATGGCGAGTCTATTAATGTCAAAGTTCAGAACAAAGCAATGGTAATGAACATCAATATAACTGAGAAATTCTGTAAGCAGGTCTTTATTTTGTACAAAGGCAGATTAAAATTGTAAACAGACATCTATATGTCATTTTTTCGCTTTCTAACATTTCACTAAAATCTATGAAATTGACTTTCATCTGCCAAATAAAAATACTGCTGTTACTGGCACTGCTGGCTGAAACAGGATTTCTTACTAGTCCTATACCTGGAAATGGTGTTGACTCATTCAGTAAGCAGCTATCAAATCAATCTTAACGCAACAATCTACACTTTTTTTTTTTTTTTGGTTAGACCTTACTCATTGTTTCATTATTTATTCAAATAATAGTGACCTCTTACTGCTAGAATTTTTAAACCTACTTGTAGCTCAGTTCCAGCTTCACCCAAGCAAACCTATGAAATACCCTTTTTCCTGTAAATTTATTCTAAACAATTGGTCAGAATCACTGTGCAACAGTTTTAATAGGCATAGTTTGACTGATAACCTAAACCATTGGTGTTTATTGCATATTTTAAGAACTTTCCTAATAGAATTCATAAGGTTGCCTTCCAAGATGTACCTTAAAAACAAAGAAGGTTGTACAGTCATCACATGCTTGTATACATCAACACCCAGAAGAGAGAAAATCATCAGTACAACAATTAAAATTAATTGGAATGAAAACAGTCCAACAGTCTAAACAATAGCATTGTCAAACTTATCCACAAGATGTTATTGCTTAATGGGAATAAAAAGATTTCAAATCACAAGACTTCACATAACATCAAGTTCAGAAGCCCCAAGTGGACACAAAAATCAGTAAAAAAACTAAAGAGTTTCTCTTCTATATAGCCTATGTCAGTGCTGAGTAAAGTAATAGGTCACAGCTGTTTTCTTCTTATCAGAAAGCCTCAAAGTTCAGTTTTCTTTAAGGAAAGATGAAAGGTAGCACAGTATTATTGGTCAGTATCTCAGTGGAGAAAAAGAATAAAGCACATGTTAAACAAGCATGGACTTGCATGGTAGCAGAGAGCTGAGATAGATAAGTACTGTATTCAGAAGGGGCAGAAAAAAAAAAAAGGTAGCCTGTATCAACACAGGAACCATGTGCCCAGAAAGTCTGAGTTGTAGGTGTGAACCTTCTCAGTCTTTCAGCCTCACTATTTAGAGGTGCTGGGCCTTTGGAAATTATTTCAGATTATCATCGCTAATTGTTATCATTAACAACTTGCCACTGAGAGAACAGTTTGTTATAGCTGAACTATATAATTTATGCATTAATATGCAAACTGTATTGACCAAACTTTCTTTTTTCTTTAATGTCCACATAAGAATTTGTTCCCTTTCAGGGTTAAAATCCACCCTAGTCCTAAAGCTGCAATAGGTAGGACAAAAGAAAGAGTATATTCTCATTTTGCTATGCAAAAGCAAGGGCAGGTCAAATTGACAGTTCCTGAAACGCCTAGATTGATCCATTCCTTTATGACAATTTAAAAAAATATCCAAGCAACTGACCCAATAAAAAAACACATTATTTTCAGACTAGACGTATATTGAACAGAGAGTGTCTCACTCTGATTTTTAATCTCTTTTATTTTTCTGCCCTGTAAGCATGTGAGTTGTAACTCCACAATCCTAAAACAACTATGGCAAGGCAGATGGTATGTGGGTAAGCCAAGAAGTAAGTTTCACAGAAATACTTTGGTGGAGAAAAGCTACCTGGGACTAATCTATAAGACAACTGCTTTTGGTGATCCAGTTTGTTTTAATTTTAGTTGTGAGTAGACTTAAGGGTTCTTCTGCTTCTGATTTTTACACATACTGGTGTGTATATATAAAATTGTTTAAGTGTAGTGGGTTTGGTGGAGCTACTCTGTGTGTGGCGGTGCCATGCTAAGAGTGCTCCAGAAGGGGTCATTTTGCACATAATGCAAGAGGCCTCCTTTCCACCAAAGGATGGATTTGAAAGGAAAGAGGGTTTCATGATTAGCACAGGTTTCCACATTCAATTGATTTACGCTGGAAATATCTTACACATTGTGCTCAACCTGAGAATTTAATGGCGCATTCCAATTCTCCTTTCTTATGTCAGGTTCAGTGTTGCCAAACAACACATCAGCATAAGATGCATCTACAGACATACAGAAAAATGTCACTGGATAAATAACAGTCTCAGAAAATGTCAGCAATTATCATCTTCACAGAAGAAAGAATGATGATACAGGATAGGATAATGCCATCAGAATCAAGATGGTTTACTGCCATGCATTTCAAAACGGTGGGTTATCCCAGAACATTTAAATCAAACATGCAAGTCCAAGGCAATGGGAAGGAAGGATTAAGACAAATAAAAACAAAATGCTTATTATAAAACCTTGAAGAGAAATCATGAACACAGACACAACCGAGTTGTAATTTGCAATTGTGTCTCCATTGCTCATTCTCCCTCAAAAACTTCACTAACTTTAACGGTAATTTGTTTTGTCTTAGGGGACTGTCCATGCCAAAATATTTCGGGACTGATTCTGGATGACTGGATTAATATAGATTCCAAATCCACAGTCACAAAGGTATTTAAGCAACAGATACTATAGCAGAAATGGTGGTACCTGAATAAGCAATTGTAATTAGTATTTCAATTACATTGTGTTCCCTGATTAATTACACATTTTACAAAAATACCACGTCCTGAAAATGACAGATCAAGCTCTCCTGGGAGAATAGAAGAGAATAGCCCACAGAGAATTCAGCATTAAGTTGTTAGATGAGTCTTCACATCCTAGCATGCCAAATTTCTCACAAAACCATGACCATCATTTCAATAGCTGGCTTAATGCTTTGCTATAAGACATTGAAAAATCACCAAGTACAGAGAATACAATTTGCACCAGAAGCTAGATGGATATTATGCTAAAGGGTGCAAGTTATCTCCTTGTGTACTCAAGTTTATTAAGTTGTAGTCTATAACCGTGAGACAGTTTCATGAAGCCTTTTCTTTTATGGCAAGAAAAAAAAGGACATTAGTGCTCTTCTACAAGAGGAAAAAGGAATGAAATCATTAGCGTATTTACAGCAACCTTGTCGACTGAGTGATTTAGTAACAAATTTGCATCCTCTTTAATTGTAAAGTTCACAGAAATATCACATTACCTGAAAACCAGAAGACAAATTCCCTCTTAATGTAAGTCTAGTGAGAGCTATTTCCACAGATAATTTGACCCTAAATTCTCAGCTCCACTGTCTGCAGCAAGCTGTCTAATTCACACAGTTATTTTAAATTAATAGTTATCTGTTGTCCAAACAACAAGAAGGAGCTGAAAGAATTTTCATGAGAACAATTTCCATACAGGAAAACCAGTATAGGCATTTAATCCCACTTCTACCAATTAGATCTTTGTGCAATTCCAGCAGGCATGGAGGAGCTGAGGGAATGCTAAATGATGTACAGAGCACACCTTTGCTCCAGGAGGGAAAAGGGGACAAACCAGATGTGTGAAAGCCTGAAAAACAAGCTTATCTAATGTCTTCTCAGAGCTCAAGGCAGCAAAGGGAGAAATAGAATTGAAGTTCTTCCTAGGTTCAGGAATCAGAGTCTAAGACTAAGTTATAAATAGGAAAAAAATTTTTTCTTTTATAAGTTTATTTTTAGTTTTTGGGTTAAAAAAAATGTTGCTCATATAATGGTTCTGTATTATATTTTTATAGCCTGTTCTGATCACACAGCCTGCAGATAGATATCAGTTTTGCTTTTACCTGCTAGATGAGAGAATCCAAGCAGAGAACAGTTCAAACAAGTGCAGGACATGGTACCATCTGTATTGTCAGATGAATTACTGAAAAAAGAAAAGATACCATTTGATTTTGACACATTGATTGGCAAAAAAAAAAAGGAAATTTTTAATTAGATGGGAGTTATCAACACAGATACATTGTTTTATTGCCATTATAACAAAGGAGACAATGAAAACTGAGTAGTTTTATTTACTTTTTCCAAACGTGTATTATTTTTATCATGTCCCAGCTACTCTGGACACTTATGTGGCAAGTAGATAAAGAAGCAAACATATATGTTTAAGCACTAATACTCCCAAAAGACTGGAAGAAATGCTTGAAAATTCTTGGCTTTTGAGGAAGCTGAAAATAATTTCTCCTTCCTCGCTTGCCTAGAGAAATACCTCTAGGCAACAGAACACCTGTGCTCCAGCAACAATCAGTTGCAGCAACTTTGACAACTCAATGTTTGTTAATCCTAAGTAAGTACTGCAAAAATATGGCTCTTCCAAATTATAAAAAGGAATTTTTGCAGAATAATATTTTAAAATAATTGACAAATTATAAATACAGAGCTTACAATCATGCTCAGTGTAATTAGTTTGCTACCTTGCATTTAAGTTACAATTCACTTTGGTTTAGAACAGATCTGCACTGTCTTTCTAGTTCTGGAATAATATACATTTGGTTGGGATGTTTTTAATGCGCTTCAGCTGGCAAAAAAGAAACCAGCCCTGGGAATTAAGATCTGAGTATGTCATAGTGTCCTTGTTTCAAGTTGAATGCAAAATTAAGGCAAGTATTTGCACTGCCGTATTCTATTGCTATTTGCAGAGATATAAATCCACACACAACTGTAGAAAACAGAGGTATATGAAAGTCAGTACTTGCAAAGGTTTTACAGAATTAGATTCACCAATCTTATTATACCTGTGCTAAGACAGCATCTCCTTGTCTGTCTGCCCTGATGAAACTTCTATAAAGACTTTTGAAGCGTATGCTCATATGCAAGACATGCAGTGTTGCAGTACTCCTCCACAGTACAAGAAATTGAAAAGGGGCAAAATTGCAGAAAGTATTTTGGCTCCTAAACACTGCTGTGATGGTCAGGGCTGTCTTTGGGCACAGGCAAAGTAGGCATTGCCAGGCACCAGCTGCTAGCAAGCAGGCTTCACTGTCATTTTGACACTCCAATTTTGTTTCAGCCAAAGCCTTGGAAAACCAGGTTAGAGCCTGATGTTGGGAGTGAGATTGTATAACTGCTGATACTGAGGAGTTCTTATTTATCTTCAGTGGTGAACAGCTCTCACTGTTCTTCTAACAGTGGTAAGAACAAGAAAACAAAGGTTTCAGTACTCAGCTCCTCCTTCATTTTTTTTTTTCATGAGAACTAGATTCACCACAGGCACTCATCATTTAGCTGGCAACACGCAACTACTCTATATATGTCATTTCAGACTCTCAGAGCTGATTTTGGCTGTCACACTCACAATGTGGTAGTGCAGGGTGAAGTCAATTTATTGCCCTGGATAATAAAGTATGAAAATTACTCCTCTTTCTTTCAGACACAAGAAGAGAATCTCAAGAAGACCTGTGCCTTAGGGTCATTCTGGGAAAATCAAACCACCAATACTCTACATGAAAGCAGTGTCCCAGTACTCCCATTCTTTCATTCCAAAATTAGTTGATATGAACAGGCACCTGCAGGCACTAGGGCTTTACTGAAGGCAAAACTTATACAGGCAGGCTTTTGTGACAGAATTGTTTTTCATGCAGTATTTTAAGGAAGAAAGGCATTTAGCTCATTATTTCTACCAAAAGCTTAAATCTAGTCTGGTGCTATGAAGTTTCAGCATTTTTCACAGCTTCTAGGTGTGGCTTGAAGACCTAGCTATATTTAGACTAGACAATCCATATACTGTGCAGAAGTGTTGGCAAATTTTGTTTCTTTTATCCTGTAGCATGTTTTCTAGTGTTGATAACTATATGATATAACTTCTGAGTTTCCACTACACTGAATGGATTTATGCACATAGACTGAAACAAAAAAGTAGGAAGCAAGTACTGCCATAACACTATCAATGCTGCCAAAACATCATTTCTTATATTGCTTTTTCAAAATCAGGTATATAGTCAGATATAAACCAGAGTGAATCCACTTAGTATGAGGGATTTTCAAAGACTATCTGAGCACCAAAAGAACCCCTTTTTCTGACAATTTTTGTTTATAATTGATTTTTTTTTTTTTTGAAGGATGTGTTCCTACTTCCTGCCTATTCTTTCCCAGCACCTGGCTGAGATCTGGTAAGAGAAAGCATTGTAGGTTTTAAATGAATCTTGCTGTATAGCTGTTCATGAATATATAAAAAACACCCACGTGCAAGTTTAATTTTGTCATGTCTTCCAATTCACAATACTTATGTTACTCCCAGTGATAAGATGTGTAATAAACATTTTCTAGTTCAGTAATGTACACAAGGTTTAAATCATTTGCATATTTGCAGACTCTGAGATGAGCTCAGGGTAGGACACATTTGAAAATATGCCTATGAGATTCCTGAAGGAGTCTCTTGTGTCCTCCAGAGTTGGAGTTATGTGGCAGAATAGAATTATTTTGAAAAGTGTTTCTGCTATCTAAGTTGAACTATACTGAATACCGTGAGGCACTTACAATAGCTGAAAACTATAGATATACTGCTTCACTGATTATATGTTTGTTCTGCAGTATCTGCAATATATAAATATGGGCTGTTCAAAATCCCTAAATTATTGGGTCTAAATATTGATTTCAGCTAAATCCTTTTTCTCCTTTTGTTCTGGCAAGGTTGTTATTTTTTCTTGTGACGCTAAAGCAAAACCAAAATGTGTCCACGTAAATACCAGATATTTCCGCTATGTTTAACTTCTGTAGTGAGTCATCATAACTACTGTTTGCTTTCTTTCTGCCCTCATTCCCACCCTTTGCTATGAGTGAGATTCCCCACTGGTTTGCTTCTCCCAAGAGCATTGTATGATTGCTGTGGTTCAGCTGCTCTCTTCTGCTCTCACTGGAGAGGTGTCCATAGCAAACCAGCAGAAAAGCTTTTGGAACCCAGCACAAACAAAAGCAAGGGGAAAGCAGCCATTCCAAATCTCACATTTCACATATTTTCCTGTGCATTTTTTTATCTTCAAATTCCTCCACAAACAGAAAAGTTTTCTTGTGACAACATTTGCATTTTGAACCAACCCCTATTTTTCCTCCAAGCCCAGGCTACTAGAACTATACAGATTTCAAGCCACCATAATGCAGGTCTGAAGGCTGACAGTGTTTTCCTTTGTTCATTGTACCTGGCTGCTGCTAGCTGAGTTGGCTGCTTTCCTTCTCAGGGAAAAAACTACCTTATAGAACAAGAACTCCATTTTATTTCTCAAAAAAAAAACAAGCTGTATCAAATATTGCTACAAAATTATGCAAATTACCTTGTCATAAGACTGACACTTCTATAGAGACTGGAAATTGCCAAAAGATTTCTACCTCTAGGCAGACAATGCCATTAAAATATGGCTTAGAGCCATGTTGCCTTACCTGGATAAAAGCTACTGTCCTTAGACTACCACTTTCACAGATCTATTTAAAAGAGATTTGCTCAGCTTTGAGAGCTTTTTTTTTAATTTTCTTTGTCTACATATGGTATGCAGTGTTTAGACTTGTAGGCAATGCCATGAAATACAGTCTAAATTCATTAGAAACAACTAGCCATGTGCCATTAAAACTGTCAGACTAAGCTCCAGGTCATGGCACAGATGGACTGCCAAATATTTATCACAACATGTGGCCAATCACCAGAGTGTATTTCAGATAGAACTGTTAGTGAATCCAAATAACTAACCAAGCTATTTAATGGAGTTGAATTAAATTATGTTAATTCATTGCAAGTGCAGGATATAAGTTCAAGCTAACCTTATTCTTACTTATGTTTTATATAAACCCCCCATTATTCAACTTAAGCTGATTCCTTCTACTTCAAAGTCTCTTATTTAGGTGTGTATTTTAGGTGTAATTACAATTCTACACACTTTCAATTATTGACAATTTCAGTTTGACTTCCCTTTTACTGAGCAGGGAAGACACGGCTAGTGGGTATCACGTATGTGTTGGGTAGAAATAGGAAAGACCCAAGATTTCGCATGGGAAAAACAAGTTTTTTGTGGAAAGCACTCTGGTGATATTCCACAGCAGTACAATATCTGGAAAAAGATGATGCAAAGATTGTGCTCATAACTGAATTTACTGAAAACACTAGTATTTTATAAATTGTCATGAAATCCCAGACTGGAAATTTGTGTGGACTAAATATATTTATACATCTATATCTACAACTATATATCACCTAGATCTTCAAATATGTATACAAAATTAAACTGTTTAATCACTCTGATATACCACTATGAGTTTTAACAGCTTCGAAAATTCAGTCTTCCATTCAATATGACAAAATAAAATAAAAGAAAACAAAATAAAACTGATTATGTCATTAAGGCCTGCAACAGGATAGTTAACTTACTGTATGAATGTATTCAGAAACCCCATTTGTCAATTTGAAAGCACTATTACTACATTGCAGACAAAAATGCCTGAATGAGAATCCAAGCCATGATCCATAGGTAGAAGTGATAAAAAGAAAGAAAAATAATGAAGCTATTGAACCTGAAAATCTGATTCACATTTTCATCATACTTAAGTGCTATGCTCTTCTCTGAAAAGTCGTCTGCACTGGTGATCAAGACTGAGAGCTTTGCAGAAGCTACATTTATAGACTGTTTTCAGATGGTAATGCTCTATTACTGCTATCATCTTTGTTTAGTCATTAGGTAGAGTAAAAATGTTAGTTTCAGTAACAGATAATGCATAGGTTCTGCTGCTGACAAAGCTGAAATGACTGATTTTCAGCTGTATCTTGCTGTGACAGGTGGTTTTAAGTCAAGGTTACTTGCTCTGCTGGCTGCCTTTTGTATCTTATTTCTTTTATAACAAAGAAAGAAATTAACCTGGGTAGCCTGACTTAGGTTTTCCCTAGAGTGTCATAGAATCATAGAACAGTTAGGGTTGGAAAGGACCTTAAGATCATCTACTGCCAAACCCCTGCCTTGAGCAGGGACACCACACTCTAAACTATGTCACCCAAGGCTCTGTCCAACCTGCCTTGAACACTGCTAGGGTTGGAGCATTCACAACTTCCTTGGGCAACCCATTCCAGTGCCTCACTACCCTCACTATAAGAAAATTCTTACTTACATCTAATCTAAGCTTCCCCTGTATAAGTACGAAGCCATTACCCCTTGTCCTACCACTACAGTCCCTAATGAAAAGTCCCTCCCCAGCATCCTTATAGGCCCCCTTCAGATACTGGAAGGCTGCTATGAGGTCTCCACGCAGCCTTCTCTTCTCCAGGATGAACAGCCCCAACTTTCTCAGCCTGTCTTCATACGGGAGGTGCTCCAGTCCTCTTATCATCCTCGTGGCCCTCCTCTGGACTTGCTCCAACAGCTCCATGTCCTTTTTATGTTGAGGACACCAGAACTGGACACAATACCCCAAGTGAGGTCTCACAAGAGCAGAGTAGAGGGGCAGGATCAACTCCTTTGACCTGCTGGTCACGCTTCTTTTGATGCAGCCCAGGATACGGTTGGTTTCTGGGCTGCAAGTGCACACTGAAGCCGGCTCATGTCAAGCTTCTCATCAACCACAAAGAAACTAACCTGGGTAGCCTGACTTAGTTTTTGCCCAGAGTGTCTTCACCAGAGGACTAAACTAAGTTTAATTCATTTATAAAGTTTCATTTTAAAGATCAAAGCATAACTAAACTTGTGCTTATTTGTACAAAACCTTCACAAGGTGAAAATCTTCACAGTTTCCATATACAATAACTATTTTTACAGCCACAAGTGGGACAGTATCTGTGATCAGTAAAGGGCTGCAGGCCCACCCCAAGAGAAGAGCTGAGCTGCAGTGCCTGCTGAAAGTCAATGTCCTTCCTTTACCCTGCAGGGGAATGACACCTGTCAGCTGCACTGGGCTGAAGAAAACTTCATTCGCCTATGAAAACCAGTCACTGCTTCACAGGCTTTTCCTCTTCCCTGTCTCATTCATTTCATTGCCTTTTTTTCATTTATTTCCTTTCCTTTCTTCTCCACACTGCTGCCTGTGTTTTTGCCACACTTTGTTAGAGCCATGGGCTGCCAGCACAGTGGTTTGAAAATGAAGCAAATGGCAGCCCTCACAGCACCAAAGAGCAGAGCTGTCTGTGTACAGCTGTCTGGCTGAGGGCTGCACCCCACTGACGCAAGCAGTGAAGAGGGCTGCTTTCCCAGCCAGCAGTGCAGGGAGCAGACAGAAGAAGCGTGTGCATGGGACATTCCCACCCATGCTTTGCTTTCCCTTGCTATTATTTAACTCACCTTCATGTCCCCTGCTGTCAAACTCACTGCTCCCCCTGCCAGATTTGTTTCATATGCTACCATAATAATGGTGAGAGTGTGGGTTTCAGACTGTCACAGCTTATGGCCCTGTGTGTGCTGTTTTCCTCACCTTTTACTAATGTAACTTGGAATCAGGTGGTGTCTGATAGTAACTAAGATTCAGATTCACCTTATGACTTGGGCATGGCTCAGGCCATCCTGAAGCAGACAAAAGAAGAAGATAAAAATAAGCAAAATCATGTCGTGAAATACAGATGCTGCACTGCAGCTGAGTTTTTCTAGTTAAGAGGTGAAAAAATAGACACAAACAACCCATAAATCTCAGGAGTCCCATGCTAGCCTGGAAGAGTTGCAGTGTATTTATCATGGTTACATAACCCAAAGAGGTTTTGTTGGCTTAGTTTTCACTGGCACAAACATTTTAAATGAAAATTAATACATGCATATGTAGATCAGTCCACTGCATGTAGCTACCTGGTGGGTAATTCCCAGATGGGGATTTCTTTTTCTACATTGGCTTATTTGGTTTTTTTTTTCTTTTCTTTTTTTTTTTTATAGCTCAAAAATAGCATGTGAGTTATATAACTAATAAATGAAACCAGAGACAAATCCTAGCCTTAGGCACCAAGCAGAAGGGATGGCAACTGTCAGCCTCGACTCCCTGGTTGTCAAATACTGAATAGGATGTTAACTCCTGAACTATACAAAAGCTTGGAAATGTCACAGATATGGGCAAGTCAGGGTTATTGTCCTGATCTCCTGATACCCTGATACACAATAAAAATGTCTCATGGAGAGCCAAGTATTTTATCTGTACAAATTAAAGTATGGATTTAAATATGCCACTATAAATTACTGCTAAGGTGCCCTGTAGCAATTAGCAATGGAAACAGGCTACTGCTCTGCTGTTTCGCATTAACCGGGACTAGAGTTCAGAAAGAAACATTGCTTGGTCACCAGAAGATCTCCTACTGTCATTTCCAGTTCAGAAGGCATTCCCAGGTCCTTTGCTACAGAATGATCTCCTGGCACTGTCCTCATATGCACTTATTTTGGATCACTAGGACACTCTGCCAAGGCAAAATTTAGAGAAACTGTCTGTGGATGAGCTCAGAATACCATACAGATATCCTTCATCCTTGGAAAATAAGTAAGAATATAAGAAGCTGTTAGAGGAAAACATTATTGGGTCAAAAAATTACCGAGGAACTTTTTAAATGCCATGGAGGAAAGACAACACCCTATTGAATCATCAGCTTTTTGAACACATCATCTGATTCATTCTTGAAGGTATCCCATACAAATCCTGACTGCTTACAGGCTCCTTTAAATTGAAAGATCCAATAGAAATCTGTGAGATGACTTGGCTGAAGTATTTATACCAAAGATAAATTTGCACATGAAAGGTGCAAAAGCAATAAGGAAGATAAAATACAAAGGCAGTGGAGACCTATTAGCTAATTAATTTTGAAGTAAACATTCTCAGCCTCACCTCTTATTATGCAAAAAAGTGAATACTGCTAGCTTTGTTTAACTGGGAAACACATATGCAGGTTTTTTTTCTTGGAATACCAAGTCGCTGATGTTTTAAACTGAGCAAAATCAAACCTAACATATTGAAATCAAAAATATAGATAAAAATTTGATTTGTCATTTTTTTGCTTTATGAAGTCCTTTCTAAGCTGAATTTTTACCAGCTCTTAAAATGAGTTTATGTGTTAAAAAATGACTTCTTAAAATTACATGCTTAAAACCAACGAAGTACAAATTCTGCTTCTTGAAGTGTCCTTTAACTGTGATTATTGTTAACTGTATTAGCAGAAAACAATGTTTGTAACTTCTGCACTTCTAAGACCAATGAATTAATGGAGGACTCAAATGCATTTGCATGCACTTGTCCACTATCATTAAACTCTGACTGTAAAACTTAAAAATCGGTATTTGCCAATATTTTCTTTTCTGTGGTTATTATTGTTAACGATGGCAGGAGTTTTGCCCAATTCTCAAATCTAATAAGATCTACAAGGCTGGGAAATAAATTTTCAATATGTATGCAGAGAAAACTGGAAAGGGAAATGGCAAGATGAGCATTACAGCCTCCCAGTGTCATTCCTTCAGTCCCAGCACTGACTGTAACTGCCTGTGAAACACTCCTTTCCCAGGGATAGAAATTCAGTGCTTGCAGAGAACTTGTGGCTCATTAAAAAATGCCTGAGTAGCAGCTCAGAAGCTGGTCCCTTCATTCTTCTTGCTTATTGTTGTATGGTGGCTTTTCTCCTGCATACTAGGAATGGAGCAGGCACAGAGCGTGGGATTGTTCTGCAATCAGCAGAGGAATATTTTGAGCCCGAGGAACTTAGATCTCAAAGTCTCCTCACTTATGTTTCCCAGAGTCACCCACTTTTCCAAAGTCACCAACTTAGACTTCAAAGGCAACATAGTGACATTAAAGAGAAGAAAGAAAAGGCAGCACATTTTAACCAATAAAAAGCCTTCTTCCTATTAATCACTTTCAATTATGGGCATTCAGAAGCAGTTACAAAATTGCTTTGAATTCTCTGTCCATTTTGAAGCAGAGGATGGTGATACATTTCAGTATGCTGAAATTTGAAGAATGAAATTAATTGGGGGAGAATAGATGTCTGCTTTTGGAATAAACATCTGAAAACTTAGTAGCAAACGTTCTGCTCAAAGCATGAGTCATAAAAGTAGCATCAAAGGGAGATTTGCAGCCCTCCTGAACGGGTTGGCCAGTCTCATGTTTGAACTCTCTACACAGAGCAGCCTACATTTTTGCTGGATTACCCAGTGGTATCTATAGAAACTGTGCACTTGCATTTCAGATCCAAAAATAAACAAGTAGGACTACTGATTTTTACCTGTCCTTTCCAAGAACAGGGAAGAAATAGATCTCTCCTTCCCCTAAAATAAAACCCAAAATGTTCAGCAAGTTTAAAAGAGGCCAGTTGCAGTCCATCATAGAGCACTTATGAAAAAGTCCCCCTTGCCAGAAAGAGCTAGTTTAATTTTTCTAACTTTGAAATTTTTATCATCCATTAAATTTACTACAATTTCACACTGACCTGAAAAATACTTTCCTAACTCAACAATGAGTTACAAATTTTTAAAATGGGCGAATGTGATTTTCTTTTAATTATTTCCTATATATTCCTGCCATCATTAGCTCCAAAGAATAAGAATATTAAAAAGACTTAAGGAACAGTAAAATTCCTGTGGACACTGGAATAAGACCCAAGTTCCTGAAAGACTTCAGACAGATCAAAATAAGAATCATATAATTACTTAATCATAGTTATCTGAAAACAGGGGAGTGTGATGAGGAGGGGAGAGCGAGGTGTCCAAGCTGCACCACTTCCTTGATAGTTTGAGATTTTACTTGATACCACAGGAAGAATTATTATCTGTACTATGAAAGAAGACAGTAGAGCTTCTTAGTCTTGCAACCAAACCATTCACTTATAAAACTTTTTTGGCTGCCTGCAGGGATTAATTTCAGTAGCAAGCCCAGAGGAGGGAACAAAGATGACGAGGGGGCTGGAGCACACCTTGTATGAAGACAGGCTGAAAACTTAGGGCTGTTCAGCCTGGAGAAGAAAAGGCTGCATGGAGACCTCATAGCAGCCTTCCAGTATCTGAAGGGGGCCTATAAGGATGCTGGAGAGGGATTCCTGATCAGGACTAGCAATACGACAAGGGGTAATGAGTTTAAACTTAAACAGGGAAAGTTCAGATTAAATATAAGGAAGAAGTTCTTTACTGTGAGGGTGGTGAGGCACTGGAATGAGTTGCCCAAACAAGTGGTAAATGCTTCATCCCTGGCAGTGCTGAAGGCCAGGATGAACAGAGCCTTGAGCAATGTGGTCTAGGGTGAAGTGTCCCTGCCCCTGGCAGGGGGGTTGGAACTAGATGATTTTAAGGTCTTTCCAACCCTAACCATTCTATGATTCTATCATCCTAATCCAATAGACTGACATCTTTTATTACAACGCACAGAGAATCCTGGAATCAAGATTTTAATTCCTATTTGCCCTGCATCCCCCACATCCCTCTGTGTCCTTATTTTAATCTTCTCTCCCAAAATCCTTTCACAGAATAAACCTTACTGTAACACAGTGTGAACTGTGGTGGTGTTCACACACTTAAATGATCTTATGCTATTAGACAGCCACATCCCAGACCACTAGTCTGCACTACCAGTCTTAGATACTTTATTCTGTCTAAAGCCTTTACCTTTTTCATAGAAGAAGAGGATCCCTTGGTACCTTCTCCAGTTGTGCTCTCCATTAATACACCATCAGGAACCTATTTGAGTCCTTCATGACTCCTCTCAGGACCAAGCCCTGGAGTTTCTCTCCCATGGAAACTAAGGTGATAGTGGTTAGTACAAAGCACAGATGTAGATATGTGCTGATAATGAGTTAAGATACTCCCTAAGAGGGTCATATCCAGATATGGTATGTGAGAAATACTGTCAGCTCTCACAACACAGACATCTTTGTTTCCTTAAATTCTCTGGACATGGCCCATATAGCTTCTAAAAATCCCACTTTATGTCTATAAATAAGTATTCTCTATTTAGTATCCTGAAAGTCACCGTTCAGATTAAGTAAGTGACTCATTTATTGGAATGATGAGTCATTTTTTTATCATCCATTGAGGCCAGAGACTTAGGAAAAAAATGAGCACAAAGAATGAGCCATGATACAGGAGGACACAGGGTGGCTTTGGGAACTGAAACAATACAGGAGCACCAGTTGTTCTTTCCCAAGAAAAGAAATATGTGGCGTTTAGGTTTTCATAGATAAATGTGAAAATGAAATGGAACTTTTTTTTTTTTCCCCAAAAGAAATTCACAGCCCTTCTCTTTTAGCAGTTATTTCACCTCTTTTCTTGTTTGTTTCTGGAAACCTAGTATATGTATTTCCTTACGTGGCTGCTCAAATAGAGGTGGCTGCCCTTTCAGGGTCCTCTAAAGGTCAAAGTTTGATGAAAAATGCCAGTTTCTTGTGGAGGAGGATCTGTTCTGTCATTTACAAGCTTTTTGGGACAAGAGTTATCACAAATGATGCCTCAAACTCTGTCATTTGAAATAATGTGCCATTTTTAAGCTTTCAGAATAGATAGGTTTCAGAAACAATATGAAGCGAAAACGAATAGTAGACATAAGTATTGTTACATGTAGTCAACAAAAAAAACCAAAACAAACAAAAAAACCTACAAAAAAGCCCCCTTGTTTCTAAACACTTGATGAATAAGGACTTCAGCACTGTAACATTCTGTTTGGATTGCAAGAAGTAATCCTTGTTCTCGTTCTCCACATGACAGAGTAGGGTATAAATCTGTGAAGTAGTACTAAAATTGTTGTCTTTATCAATTAAAAAGCTGTACCTTATTGCAAGACTAGTGCCAGCACTTCTAAAAGTGCTAGAGGAAACATCAATATTTCCTATTTCCTGATTGTACTGCGGCAAATAAGGCTTTGAAATCTCCTCCTAGGCTTTTTTGTCAGATTTTTAAAATATATGTATAAACAACCATTAGGATGACAACAAATGTATTTGACTAATTTCAGGTAAAATTAGACCTTTTAAATTATAGCTGGTATTGATGGTGACATTTTCTGCTGTTGATTCATCCACCTTTTGGATTCTAAGCAGATACAAAGACAGAATAACTTTTGCAAAGTAAGCACCTAAACTTCTTTGAAAGACAAGAGAAAGAAGTGAGGTCCTCTCAAGGAAGATTCAGACTAGCTGTGGAACTCTTCTCACCTGTGGCTGGATGGGAACTGTTAGGGAATGCCAAACACCCACATCCATAGGACATTCAGTGCTCCAAACGATCCTGTGAGGGCAGTCATCTCAAAAATACACATGGCTCTCAAAAAAAAAAAGAATTAAAGGGCTGTAGTAAGATAGAGACAGAGACCCTTTCCTTGAAACAGGTACTAAAGTTTAAAGTAATGGGAAGTATTAAGTGCAAAATGTTAGTGTGTATAAAGTTGAGGCAGCTATAACAGGTCACACGTTGAAGTGAAAGGACTGTGTCACCCTAGGATTTAGAACTGCCAGGCATCCAAGTCTCAATATAGATAAATGGGAGTATTTTTCTCAGCATTTCTGAGCACCTGCATTTATGCACTGAATACCGAAAACAATGGATTTTTACAGGACTATGCTGCATCTTACATAGCATGCTTTATCAGTCGTGTCTATTCTACTCTGAAATATAATGCTTGTTTTCTTATCCCATACACCTGTGGAAGAGATGTTAATGGAATATTTGCAATTGGTACTTCGTAAAACTCAACAGCTTTGTATTTATAAAAATGTGATGATCAGAGGCTGGAGCACCTCTCCTGTGAAGGCAGGCTGAGGAATCTGGGCTTGTTCAGCCTGAAGAGAAGGCTCCAGGCAGACCTTAGAGCAGCTTTATGGTACCTAAAGGGGGCCTTTGAGAAATTTACAGAGGGATGTTTACAAGAGCATGTAGTGATAGGATAAGGGGAAATGGCTTTAAACTGAAAGAAGGTAGACTTAGATTAAATATTACAAAGAAATGCTTTACTATGAGGGTGGTGAAACACTGGAACAGGTTGTCCAAAGAAGCTGTGGATGCCCTACCCCTGGAAGTGTTCAAGACCAGGTTGGATGGGGCTGTGAGCAACCTGGTCTAGTGGAAGATGTCCCTGACCATGTCAGAGTGGTTGGAACTGGATGATCCCTTCCAACCTTAACCATTCTATAACATGTCAATAGAAAAAAAAATTTCCTTTCACAATAATGTCTGCTGTGTCTTACCTCCCATCCTTTTGTACAGGAGATAATAAAAGACATTGAAGATGGAAGAAATTGCCCACGCTGATTTATTAATAGTTCTCCGAAATCAAGCAAGTCAGAAAACCTTGAAAGACCTTGTATTTGAGTGAATATCTATTATACAAATGTTGGACGCATGAGAAACAAGTGGCATATTGAATTCTAAAATTATTCTAAATGTTGAATTTTCATATTTGCCAGAACTGAACAGAAGAGGAATTCAAAAGCTTCATGAGAGTGTTTTGATTTGATGCCTTTGAAGAAGTTTGTTGATCCCCTGCCAGAAGAAATAGCCATGTTGTTTATGTTTGAAAACATCTTACTCAAAAAGATGAAAGTACTTCTAAACTCTAGCTTGTCTATATAAGAGAACATAGGTCTGAGAATTAGAAGACTTAGTAGGGGCTTTGATAAATTTAATTCTCTTTGTCAAGAAACTTGACAACACTACGTCTGTTATTTCAGTAGCAAAAACAATTTGACAAAAATGAAATATCTATAAAAGCTGAATAGGTTTGCATGGTTTTAGTTTATTTAATACAGAAACAACATTATAGATCTCCTCAAAGAAGGAACAACAAATTGTATGTAACATTGTGGCAATCTAAAGATAAACAGCAAAAGAAACAGATTAAATGCCAAAGTAGTTTTCCAGTCTGATATATAACAATGAAAGAGCCATATCAAGCTTTTGGAGCAGAAAAAAACCTATAGTTTGAACAGAACTATTCACAAAAGTAAATTCCTCTTACTTCATGTATGAACCTGTTAATTAACAAAATATGCTTTCTATTGAAACATGTTCCTTGATTATGTCTCATTATTTCCTCTGCTAAAATTACCAGAAAGTAAAGCAGAATTCAGCGGGGAACCTGACCAGAGAATGTAAAAAGGCGTAAGAAGTAGTTTTGCAGCACTGTCTTTCATTTGATTTAAGGAAAAATGAGGTTTTGCAATCAAATTCTGAAGAATTTTATTATCTGTGTGAGAGAAGTCCACTGCAGGCAGGAGGGGTATGGCCAGAAAAAAACGTTGAATAAGGAATTCTGTCAAGGTAGAAAATTGCCTGCATAGGTCCTGAAAGATCACTTTTTACAATGCAAAATATGAGAATTAAAGACCTAAGGTCACCACATGTTCATTGCTGATGCCATACTACAAAATTCTTAAGGATAATGAATGAAATCAATATGCTGCTGGCCATTCCTTATACCTCATTGGCAAATTCTTTCTGCTGTACATCTCACAAAAAGCAGCATGATCCATTGACAACTCCAAGCCATAAAATGCATTAGAAGATGCTGCAGCGCCCTTCCCCTGCATGGTGTGCATCACGCTTCCATCGAGGTATAGCCTGCAGAGGTAGCTGATGCACCTATGTAATGAGTTGCTCACCATAGAAACAGCCACTGAAAGCTGATATGAAAAATCCCACAGAAGGAAAAAGAATAGGTTTATTTCACAGGGAATACAGCTTTCCACAGCAGGTTTACATTCACAACAGCTGATTTCTAACAAAGACTGCAACTTCTTCCTGATAACTGATTGAATCTAGTGAGGATGGACAGCATAGTCACCAAGGAGCAACACAGCTCTGATGACAGCAAACAGTAACAGTTTCAAATTGATATGCTATTCAGAATCAGACAAATATCATCATCCTTCCTACTTCAGCAAAAGGTTTATTATTTTGAAAACTTTGGCCAATAGTAACTATGTCTGCCAAGAAATGAAGAGAATCTAAGCAGAAACAATTAATCTGAAAAACTAAGTTTAGGAAATGCATTCTCTTACCTGGAAGGCAGTGTCAAGAGAAGATAAACAGTGGGAGCATGGTAGATCCTTTCCTGGTAACCTAAGATGCTTCTAAAGTCCAGATATAGGAACAGACCCTATAGGGCATTTCTTTAGCAAACGAGGACCAAAAGGAAAGGACCTGAGCTCTCATGACTGTGGGTCATCAGCCATTTGGCTTTCATCATGAGCTCCCTAGAGATAATCTTCAAGAGCAAAGGCTATTGTAGAAACTGTTAAGAAGCTTCTTTCCTCCAACTGCACAAAAGCCTCCTTCTATAGGGCAAAATCCGACTTCCATCAGCAAAAGGCAGCTATAAAACCACCACCACTGTATCCCTGCTGTCTGTCCTAAAAGAGGCTTCCTCTCTTCTTTCTTCTGAAGAAAGTCTGATGGCTCTCTTTTGAGCCAGATACTTAACATGAGCAGTATTGTTTACTCTGTGGTAAAGCAGTTATTATCTCCATATTCTAGGAGTAAGAGCTCAGCAAAAGTGACCAACCCAGTCGCATAGGATGACATTCCCAGTTTGGACCAGTTATAGCCGTTAATGAATTGCTTTTACTCCTCCTGTGTGACAGACACTGATGCAAATGTAAGGGGCCTTACCATACCTGCGAGAAATTTCAGATAAAACTTATAGCTAGTTCATCTTATATTTCCTAAAGTACCTATAAAGATAAACTCTAAAATCTCTCTGAAGACACTGAAGCGTCTCATGCAGTCTTTCATTGAGCTCACCCTTAATTCTACAACCAGTGATGCTCAGCCCACAGAAAGTGTCCTCAGTTCTTATAGGAAAATACTCCAATTTAGAGCAGAAAGCTGGTAATCCAGACAGCCAGAAAAGAGAGTTAACTTTAGCAGCCAAGATGCCCTAGTGGCATTCCACCAACTTCAATAGGTATTTTGCTTTTACATATATTAAGGAACTGGTTCTTTCTGAGCTGCATTTTGAAGGGAGGTTTCTCCAAACTTTCCTTCTGATTAGTCCATAAAGGTAAATTGGGCTTCAGTACAAGTCTTTTGAAAACCAGCATGGGGCATGCACGAATGATCTATTTTTCATCCAATTAGGGAAAACAAGATGTGTTTTAGACTTCCTACTGTGCCTAGAAACTACCTCCCACTCATACTTGCATTCTTTATTAATTCAGCTGTACTTCCTCCATTAACTCCATCCTCATTGCAGTTCCATGTAATCTGTTGTCATTCACAGCTCACTGATTAAATGACAGGTATGGGAAATCCGTTTTCTGTTCAAAATTCTTACATTATAAAGAATTATGAAATCTGTGTGAAGGAGCTTTGTGATAGTTCCTTGTCAACCAAGCCTGGATGGTCTAGCACTGTACCTAGTTTTTAGGTTCCTCCTTGACTTATGAGATTTGCATACCATGTTCAGCTCTCCAACTGGCTTTTCTTCTTGAGCTTTCTTCTTATAGTTGAAGGATGACAAGAGAAACACATTAAAGTATTGATAGTATATTGTCATGTTTTCAAGCAGCTCTGCTGGTGTGCGTATGATGAGATGGATGTTTGCATGGGTTAAAATTAATAGATTTGTAGTCCCTGTTTTCCCTGCCAGATAGGTTGCTGTGATTCCGGGCTGCCTCACAGGACCAACTGAAAGATTTGTTGATTTTTTCCTGGTAAAATCCTCTGAGTAAAGCTGCAGAAGCTGAGAAAAATTTTCTGAACTTAAGGAAAAAGATAAGGAGACTTTAGATCTTTAAATTTAAATTCCATCACAGTTCACCAGAGCCAAGTAAGTTACTGTTTCCTCATCTGGAAATTGAGGAAAATTGGTCTTTCCACATTCCACTTCTTTTTGCTGGGAGTATGAAGTATTCCATGTTTCCTATTTTTTAATCAATGAGGCTTTTTTCATGATCTGTCCTGCAGCCCTTCCATTACAAACTCCTCTGTGTCATGGAAGCAGCAGAGGTAGAAATTTGAGTACAAAGGAACCAGATGCCAAGATGATAGTGCTCCTATCTCTAAAGATAGGAGAGCTGAAAGCTAATGGGAACATCTTGGTCTCTTATCTGGAAGCAGAGCTTTCAGAAACAGGTTGAGCTGGAAGTCAACCTGGTATTTTTCAGGCATATGGTAACAAGCGAAGATTTGAGGATTGTCGTAAATTAACCTAATCTCTCTGTGTAGATATGACTTTAAGATACTGGTATCTGAACACGAGGAGAGTGCTAACTCACTTCAAGAAATCATTGTGTTGCGAGTTCTTTAAACATCTTAAATCATTAAAGTTTAAACCTAAACTAGTTTCAGTTCTTAAGCACCATGAATTTCAAATGCTGTGTAGTCAGAGGCATGAGAAAGAACTACTACATGCCACAAGAACTACTTCTCTGGCAATTTTGCCAAATTTTGATGGGTCTGATATAATGGAAAGGGAAGTCAAACAGGCTTCACTTTATTTTGTTTTGATGTAGAGAAACCTGAGAAACAAGTTAAAAGGTGAGTCATGTTATGTATGAGGGCCTGCATACCTGTTATCACCACCTAGTATTCTGAAACAGAGCACAGAATATGTGCTTACCTTCTGCCAGGTGTCACTCACTGCGTGATAACCAGCTTTGGCCTTGGAGTGAAGGAAATAAAGGATTTGGGGCTCACAAGCAATTCGATTTTCTAAGCTCCATTAAGGTGAGCAAAGCTCAGTCAGATGCACCTTGTCTATTTTTTGATACTAGGTTAGCCTTTGCAACAACATTTCAGTGCTCATGCTCATGAGTTACACAGCATGAATGAAGAATCACCCTACCTTTGTGGTCAGTGAGAAAAAAAAAATCAAATACAGAGAAGTTTACCACAGTGTGACCGTTTACTTCGAACAGCAGAGGGAACACTTGGAGCTATACAACAAATGCCAGAATTTTTGCCTCTTTCAAGAGAATTATATTTCACAACTCGGGTTTTTTTTGGAGTGGGTTGTTTTTTGGTGGGTTCTTTTTGTTTTGTTTTGTTTTTTTTCAGAAGTCTCAGTCACTGCATTTCTCCCCACCATGAAACTGTCAGTTATGTTTCTCTCCTCTGATTCAAGTGGTTTATGACTCATTCCTTTATTGTTGTATGCTATACTGTAATTGTTATTTCCATTATCTGGTATGTGAGTCATTTTCTTTGCAGCTATTTGTTACAAAGTATGACTCTCACTTCACATCTGTTTGAGTTCTTTCTGCACTGATGATGATCAGATTTTATATCAATTGAATATGATTTATTTCTATCTCAAGCATTTAACTGCACTGTTGTTTACTCTATACTGAGCACTACAAGCATCACATGTAGATCGTCAGTCTTCCCTGAAGTTTTATTCTGTGTACCTTCAACCTATCCACTTTCCTGGGCCATTCTGTCATGACCATTTGACAGAAGTTTTTGACTTACGTGATTTCCTGGAATCATGTCTAAATGTCTCCAAGAAAATGGTTTTCTATTAGCAAATTATATAGCAAAAGAGAATGAAATCCTTGTCTCTATTAAATCTAGGAGTATTTTATTATTGACCCAATGTGGGAAATCTCTTGAAGTCCAAGTGCCTTCATCTAACTGCACCTAGATGCTAACTGCATTTAGACACAGGATAATTATATTTCCTGAATGTGTCCAGTAGTCATGAATCTCATACAGTCCTGTCCTGTGTTTGACATCAGAGATAGCAGATATGATAAGTAAAATCCAACCTGTGAAGTCCAAGAAAATTTCCATGTTCTATTACAATTTCATTTAACTATTCAAAATAGTAAAATAGAAATGTTGTAGGATTTTTATCAGGATTTTGTCCACACAGAAAAATTTTACATTCACTGATGGAACTCTCTGGGTACTCATAAGCAATGCATGCCATCACCATAATCCTACTCAGCAAGATAAGTAAACTTCATGTTCAGCTAAGCTTTTGTCTCTTGTTTATAGATGTATTTTTCCCCATTTTAGTTGATGTATTTCTATATTGTTTTCCATCTGAACTGTACAATTCTTATCCTTTTTTTTTTTTTTTTTTTTTTTTTTATGATTGAAGATTGATACAATTCTCTCCTTCCAAAATAAGGGAAAACTGCCTGAACATAAATTTGCTCCTTCTCATGCCCTAAAGTTAGTACTTTTTTATTCTGCAATGTCTGCAATGAACAACTCCCATGGAGACGAAAAAGGGATGCACTCAGTGTTCACATGTGAAGATAAAGAAAATCAATTTCTATCCCCCAAAAGGCAAAATCGCTTAGTGCAAAAGTTCACTAAATGTTACCAGTTACACTTTATATTTCAAAAGAAGAAAGAGAGAAATAGACATGGGCTGGAAGCAAGTGTCTATAGGTTTTACTCCTGTATAGCACACAGTGGGAACTAAAATTTCAGCCTATACATTCCCTAATTAAGAGGACAGATATAGTAATCATTAAGGGTACATAGTTTCATCTGAAGGAATGAACTATGTACTACTATGTACTAGCTTTCATTTTAACATATAAGAGAATACAAAATGTCAGAAGCTTCCTTAGATTCCTCAGACAAAATTCTACAATGTTCATGGTCTATATTCCTTTTGATATACAGGTTTTTGAAGTGTAAAAGTGTAATTACCAAATTAGAATTATAAATATCATCCTTTTAAATGCTGTAATTTGAGGAATTTAACACATACATTCATATCATAGGGATAGTTTGTATATATTTTCCAGCTTTAGATTTATAAGGTTATTTTGAGTGAAGCTTTTATGGGAAGTAACAGTATGCAATGATTCTTTATAGGAGATGATTATTTTTACATGCTAGAAAGATAATGTCTATGAATCCCTAAATCCCTAGCAATATGCCATGTCCAAACAGACATGAAATATTATTGGACCTTCCAATTCCTCCTTTTCTTTCCATTTTTTCCTGTCTTCTGTTTCAGTGCTTGAACAAGACTGGATAAAATAGTTTAATTCAGGTATTACTTTAGTCAGATAAAAATGGCAATACTTGTCATAGCTAGGAAAAATGTCTACAAAGTGAATTAAAGATCATGCTTCCTCAATGAAAGTGCATTTACAAGCATCTGCCAAAGTGTACGTAATAAAACATGAACAAAGTAGTTAATGATTAAATTTTATAAATCCTCTGGTATCTGAAGTTCTTCGTGTCCTGAGGGAAACCACACTTCACATCTGAGAGAAGCACTGTCTTGGATTTCCCCCCTTGCTTCTGGGTTTAAAACCAAAATAAACACAAAGGACTTTTGCATCTGATTGCTAGCTAGTTCATTTACAGGAATACTGTGTCTAGTGTTTATATTCAGAAAGCAACACTTACAGTCCAAATACATTTTAAAGGCTCTTTTGTAGAGGATCTCTCTGAAGATCACAGATATTTGGTATGTGTTTCTTGCAGGACTGCATAGATCACAGATATTTTGTGCTATGCTATGGATTGCACAAAAGCTTTCTATTTTGTCCCACACTGAACAAGTTGAACACATTGAAAGTAAGAGAACTAATTGCATTTCACCATCAGAAGGTTATTTAAACATAGCAGCATATTTTTAATTTTGCAAAACATTTAGATTATGGACTATTTAATTTTGATTTGCCTGACTGATTTTTGATACTGCTAGTTATTTATATATAACTACCTGTATATTTCTTTATCAAATGATTTATTGGGCATTCACAAAGTGAGAAGCTTTGCATGTTTTATGATCTTCAAAGCTATGTTGGAAAGAGTTTAACTTCTGGCAATACCTCATACCAGGCCTTTCCAAGAAAGAATTGAAAGGGAAGGATGGAGACTGAAGGCCTGATATGGAACCACATGTAAGCTTCTGTCTATAAATGAACAGTAATAGTGATGTTTGTATTCACCTATGTGACTGCTAGTCCATTCACCATAAGGGTAATGTAATTATTAAGAAATGAACTCTGATAAGATTTGCTCTGAGTGCATGTCATGTTAAGTTGACCTGCAAAGTGCTTGAAACAAGAAACAAGTGTTTTCATGGCATTACAAAGACACAGTTATTACAAAAATCAGTCCGCAAATGTAAGTAAAGCTAGCCATAGAAACACTGCATTTAACAAGAATTTCTAATAACACCCACAAAGTCCTGCATAGAAGTAAAAGGAGAACTCTGGCATGAAAAGCTTATAGTCAAAATAAAGAATTAAACAGAGTTGGCAAGAAAGGAATCCAACATTTTAAATCAAGTATTAGCTACCTCTTTTTCCCAGCATCATCATTATTGAACTTAAGTCTTGAGGAAAAGAGTTGTATAAGTGAAGTAAGTACAAGTACAGACGCTTCAGACTTTTCAAATAAAGCAATTCGGAAGGTTCTTCAGAAGATCTCAGGTTCATAGCACTTGTAACAAACACAATTCTGGTTCCAGATGAGTTATTTCTAGATTCCTACTGGACTGCCTTAGAAAAACAAAAACTAGAACAGCCTTGACCTTGGTCATAGACCCAGGACAAACCTCGTCAGGTTTCAAGAAAAACAGGAGTCCGGAGTTTATTCAGTAAAAATGGTCTCTGAAATGAGTCTTCCAGATTTTTCTATGAAAAAAAAAGAACAACTTTAAGTAAGTGAACTACAGTACAACAATGAAAATTAAAAGTGTTTAATTTCCCCCTGTACCTTCCCTTCAAAAAAGTTTGTTTGAACTGCAATTAAATCTTTCAATTTTCTCAATTTGTTAAATGCTTTTGTGGTTCAGGCTGAACCTGATCCATTCTCCATGCAAACTAATACACAGGAGACAAATGGCTGCACATATGACTGATATGAGGGGAAAAGGAATAGCAGAAAATCATCATAACTATTCCCCCAGGAATTATATGGATGAAGGAGAAGCAGCAGAGACAGAAGCAGTTTGGGAGGGAGATCTAAATGGCACACAGTTGTTTCTGGGTGATTAATTTCATTAGTAACATGTATTTCTTAGAACATTTCTGCTTTGTTTGGAAACACCATACAGTTTTGTTGCTCCATATTTCTGTCTTTTTACTTCCTCTTCTTTCCTCCAAGAGTTTATAGCTTGCTGACACTTAGAATCAATTTTTACTATAATGAAACTTGTTCTAAATTTATTAAAACCCTCAGAGCTGCAATATGAACAGAGTGAGTGAACACTCAGCAGTGGAGAAATGGAATTAGTCTACAGGGACAAACATAACACAGGTGTTACTAGGACTTTCTAAAACCAAAATGGGAAATTTTTCACTTCCAGGTAGTCTTTATCCTCATATTTCACAGCTTAAAAGACAGCTGAAAATGCTTGTGAGAGACCCAAACTCCTATGAACAACGAATAATTGAATTACGAAAGGAAGAAAGAGCAGAAAGACAAGCTAGCTGAAGTTGTATCAGAAAGAAACTGAATTCCAGCTGTACTCTTGTTCTATACCAGTAGTTTACTTAGACTACTTATTTCATTCAAGTTAATGAAATCATCCATCAGAGAGGCAAAACCACAGCCAAAGTTCTTACTATATCTGTATTTGGAAAATGGTAAAGCAAGGAACCTGTAGGACCATCAAGATCATGTTCTTTCTTTTCCAGTGGGCAGCAATATAGAACAGACTTGGCCTTTCACTGCAACTACCTTTTCAGTGTTAGAGTCATGTTTTGTTTATTTTTGTTTGTTTTGCTTATGTTTGAAGCAAGTTCGGAGCATTTCTGCTGGAGATAAAAATACAGGCCAGTTTTCCTTACTGCTTGTGCTGAACACTGACAAGTCCAACTCGGGAAAAATGCACATGGCATCTCTTTTTGAAGAGGAAAAATTTTCCTAGTTCTCAATTCCCAAATCTATTTCTGAATAGATCTCACATCTAGTTCTGAGATTTATTCTTCTGAGGTCCAAAAAGCAAAATATCTTTTCTTTGTGAAAACCACACATAAAATGAATTATTATTCACTGATAGCCTGATAAAATTCTGGGTAGCACTGCTGCTTGGGAAATGACTATCTAATGCAGATTTTGTGAAAGATCCCTCAGGAAAAGAGGACATATGCAAGTGTGTTTAATTTATTGACTGTTTGTTCATACACATATGACCAGTCATGAATATATGAGTAAGTCTGTACCTCTGTATCTTTTGCTTTGCTATGATTATCTATTGTCATTGTTAATTGAAAACAAACTAAATGCAAGGGTCTTGTGCAAGGGTGTTTGGGAAGCTGGATCTTGTAAGGGAAGCATGAAGACAGACTTTAAGGGTTTACGAGATCTAACACAATGAGACTGCTCAAAAAGGGAGGAAAGGGGTCCCCACAGTTGGCATCAAACCTTCAAGTAAATTCATACCAAGAATGGAAAATTTCAGACCCAAATTATTTGTTTCAGGAAGTTATGAGTAACTAAAACCAGAATTCTATTATAAATAATATACTACGTTCTGAATTCTTAACTACCTAAAAACCTCTCTACTATAAGTGATCTTAACTGCATTTGATTTGTGTGGCAAGGGTTTGGTAACAGGGGGTCTACATAGGTGGTTTCTGTGAGAAGCTGCTGGAAGCTTTCCCCATGTCCAACAAAGCCAACGGAGACGGCCCCAAGACGGACCCACCACTGGCCAAGGCTGAGCCCTTCAGCAACAGCAGTAACACCTCTGGGATAATGTATTTAAGAATGGGAAAAAGTTACTATGTGGGAGCAACTGCAGCTAAAAAGAGGAGTGAGAATGTGTGAGACACACAGCTCCGCAGACACCAAGGCCAGTGAAGAAGGAGGGGGAGGTAAAGACCATGGTTAGGCAGTCTGTTCCCCTGCAGACCACGGATGTCTATGGAAAAGCAGATATCAACCTGCAGCCTTGGGGAGAACCCCACACCAGAGCAGGGAGATGCCCAAAGGAGGCTTCTGGCAGGACCTGTGGCCATGTGGAAAAAAGAACCCACAATGGCATCCACCCACCACAACTTCAAAGAGCAAGAATCTGTTTTAACTCTATTTAAAGGATAGTGGTGTTTTTCTGAAGACATGAAAGACATTCCCTTTCAGAAAAGGCAATATTATCATTGACCAAACTCTACAGTCAAGACATGTTCTTATATGAACATTATATGTATTATGCATGTATAAAGGAATAGCCTCTTAAAAGAAAACTTTGACCACCACTTGTAAGAATCTAAGCTGCTGTTACAGCAAATAATACGTTATTTATGAGTCTGAATATGATTGATTCTTTCTTCGTCTGCATAAAAATCTGTTCTATTCCTATAGCAGTGTATCTAGGATATCAAAGTACTGTAACATTCTCAAGCACACTGAGCGGTATCTTCCCATTAACCAAACTACACCTAATAGGAGATCTTCATCAAGTCATCCTCAAAAGACCATGATGCTGCTATGGCTTTCTGTTAGCACAAATCTCATAGACCCTGTTATTCACTGTCATCTGGACTAGAACGGGAACATCATGCACATATGTACCTTATGTCTCAAGAATCTTATTGAAGAAAATAAAGATCTTCACAAATTCTATTAAAAGCCTGAAACATTCACAGATTGATGCAGAATCCTATGTTTATGCTGTAATTTTTTTCTCCAGGTAATCACAAACCACCCATTCCAAAAACACATACTTAGTCACTGAAGACTGATATCCTGTTTAGAAATCACATCCAAGCAACTTAATTCATATATCCTGCTGAGTTTGCTATGCCTTTGTGTATGAATAAAGTTATTTACATATATACATTCCTAAATCTGTCCTTAAGACAGCAGGTATTTTTGTCTGAACAGAGAGGTCTCTAGCTTGTGGTTTTTTTCACGTTTGTTTGCGTGAGGGTTCTGGGGGGGTTGGGGTTTTCCCCTGTCTTGGGCTGATAAGGTTTTGAGGTAACCACTGTATTTCTCAATCTTTTTCAAAAAGTTTCCAAAATAATTCTACCACGGGACATCTCATGCGCAACTACTGCATACAAAAGTGAATTCATTGTCATTTTATGTACTAGAATTCTTGAAGGGGAAAAAATAAATAAATAAATTCAAACTGGATGCAGCTGCTGCTAACTCCTGAATAGTTGTGTTGTTCAGTGGGTGGTTTGGAGCCTGGCAAAAGCAAAACAATGAATCTGCCTCAAACCTGCATATTCCTCTCTTTTGCATCTTTGAGTTCAGATAAAAAAATAGTACAGTCTTTTAAAGATGGTGGGGTTCTTAATCAAAAACATAAGGCATCATGAAATACTGGGTGTGACTGAGTTACATATAAATTATATAAGTATCTTCCTTTTCTTTGATAGGCAGTGAAACATATTTGGTTCAGAGTGCTGGCAGCCCAAACAAATAGCAATAACTGCAGTGGCATTTTTGGCTCTACAGGGGTACTCTTTCCTAGAAGCACTAGGAAATTTAGGAAGCTCCTTGGAGCTGGAGGTATTTGTCCTGTGTTAATAGCGCAGCAGAATCCCAGCTCATGACCACCATGAGGCACTACCATACATGCTCATAAATTGCATTAGCAGTTGAATGAAAGACTACAGGATATCCACATTTCTGCCTCAAAAGCATCTATATGATGTGACAGCGAGATATAAATTATTCTCCTTTCAGTACCCTGAAACATTCTACAGGAATAAAATGGGAAATAAGCTATATCTTTGCAAAAAAAGACCTAATGTTCTGGCTTGCCTGGTCTGAATTTGTTGGCACTGTACCACTTTGTCCTGGATACCTTACTAAGAAGAATGCTTTTACCGATAACTGGTGGAATTCTTGCAGTTTCCTCAGCTCATCTAATTCAAAATAACTAGCTTTTCTTCAGGAGTTACTCAGATCAGTTCACTGATTGATATTCTCTCTCTCAGGACAGAAAAAACCAATAATCCAATTCAGCTATGTGCACAGGAACTATTGGGTTCCATCCAGGTAATCAAATGTAAATATTCACAGTATTCTGCTTGCTTTTCTTTGCATATACACTTCTATTTAAATGAGTCCTCTCGTTAAAGGTGTCTACCCTGACCATTGGCACTGGGGGCACAGGAGCAGACTTTGCATCTAGAGCCCAGCTGCCACAGGGACTATTTGCGGTCTCTGGGGAGTTGTGGCAGCCCCTGTGTATGTGCCTACCCACAGCACAGCTGAATGAGAGCATCTGCAGACGTGAAAAGTCATTGGCTGTCAGCATTCACCCAGCCTCTTGGGGGATGCTGACTTAATGCGGTATTCCCACACCACTTGCCTGAACAGGCAGCAAACGTAGTGATGGGAACACAGATTCCACAGCTTGAATATCCCATTTGTTGGTGTCCTTTGCACAGGTGATACACACCTGTGATCGAGACATCCATGTGGTGTCCAGTGAGTATTTGGGGAGTAGCTGGAGTAAATCACCATTAAAAATGAGGTCATCTAAGGCAGCAGTGCACCCTTATTTGTGGGCAACAAAACAGACTATCCATGTGTAAATGAGATGACACAGAAATTTCCCTTCTCTGTGATGCCTTGTTTACATGGTCTTAAGGTGCAGTTAATTAATAACTCAGGTTAAAAACAGCCATCGTGTAAATGCTTCCTTGAGTAATTTGGACTACCTATTGAATGAGCTTAAAGACGTCAGGAATATCCTTAGCAAAATCCCTGCATGAACAGCTACAATAGATCTATCATTAAAGCAAACGGGGAAAAATATTTTCCTTAATTTGCCTTTTTCTTTAAATAAAATTATTGCTTTCCCTTTTACCTAATCCTCACAGTTAAATTTACCTACAAATATTTGCACTGTTTTTCATGAATTCTTTATTCAGTCTAGTTTGTTTCCAAACTGTCTGTGTTTATTTTTAACTGAATAATTTAGTACAAAATTTGGCACTATACAAGTCAAGCATTCATTATAACAATATTTGCTTGAATAGTTTGGAATTCTTATTAATGAGACAAGAAAGGAAATTAAAGAAAGGAACGGAACTGCTTGACAGACAGGGAAATAAAAAAATAAAGGCAAAAATAAAGCTGGCCTTTTAAGATCCAGTTCTTATATTTTCTGCATGCAAAATAATAACTGGAGTCCTGAGGTAAAACTGGGGCTTGCTATAGTGAAATGTAAAACTTCCCTTGATTCCAGTATAGAGAAAATTTATCTTCGTAAACAGCAAATGTGATATCAGGTTTTGTGAAGTGAACACTGAATTCGTTGAACATTATTAGAAAAGGATTTCAGTTTCCAGTCTATACAGAAATCTGCTATAACCTCAAAGGTGACATTGAATTTGATTTGAACAAGTCAGCCAGGATTAAAATCCCTTTTTTGTTGTAATAATAAACAGTGATTTGAGTTTATTATTCATAATGTTACAATAACTCTCCATAAAGGAAAAAAAAAATTTTTTCTGACTATCCAGTTAGTATGCTTTTTTTAAAAAAACAAACAAGTTTTTACAAGTTATCCTTTTCATTGGTCCCAGTTATCCTCTTTTTCTCCCTTCGCAATAATAAGTGCATATGCATGCAGTCACACCAAAAGATTCAGCAATAAGTGCTTACAGGAGTTGTCAAGATCTGTTTGTTCTGCGCCATGACTGTAAGCTCTTGTTTTCTGAAGCTATGCATCTTTAGAGCTTCACTCCACCTCTTGTGTTGATGGTGCCTTCATAGCACCTGTTTGTAAGAGAAATCACTGAAAGACTGAAAAATCTGAAGTCAGATCCAGGTTATCAGAAACACAATGGGCAAGTGAGTCACTTGTAGCCTCTGCTAGTACAGGTGTGCCTGTGACCTGAGGTATACTGGCCATGTGGACCATCAGTGGGCAGTAGCTTAAAGCTCCATCAGGATCACATCCTGCATGGTCTTGCTGGCTCCCCAGCTGTCTCCCACCAAAGACACACAGTGAAATGACTATTCTCTATGCTGTGAATTCCCAGAAAGTGCTAGACTGAACACAATACCAAAGTAATTTCTTAGGTTTTTGACCTTGCTGGAGAGGAAAGGGGGGGGGGGGGAAAAAAAAAAAAAAAGCATTTTACTTACTCCTAATGGTAAGCTAAAAATGTTTTCTGTGAAAGTTCACATAGAATTTGCAGCAATAGGACAGAAAGAAAGGGTGCATACTATACAAAAAGGCATCACATTTTTTATTAAGTATGGTATCAGCATACTCTGCATTCCTAGCCACTGCAATGCGCTATACGAGTTAATGGTACAACCGTGAAACAACCACCCTATGGTTCCTCAGAAGTGCTGGAAAAGGAAGAGGGGAAAAAAAACCCTATGGCTTGTTCTGATTTTCATCACGTCTTTTTCACATTGTATATATACATCAGTTTCTAGTAAATGAAATAGACTGGTAATTACAAGCAAGAATCTCACATTTCTATAAGTGCCAAGCTGACACTTGTGTCCACTTTTACTGAGATTTTATTTGTAAAGGATGAGAAAAAATCCCACCACTTTATAATGTAAAAGTACCTGATGCCTTAAATGAAGAAGGATCTAAGGCAGCAAAATTAACATACCAGCACCAAAGTCATGGGAGGTGTGCTGATTTGCACTTGAAATTTCATTAAGTTTTGCAATTTAAAGGTAGTGGCGTTTCAAAGGCTTAACTTTTAACAAAACAAGACAATATAGAAAAGCATAAAATTAAACTCTGGTGGAAGTTCGCATCTACTCTCACATTCAATTTGGGATAAGAATATTAAAAACCATGCACTGTATAATACACTTCAGAGAAGCATTTTGCAAAATTTAACTTCTATAAAATGAGAAATAAATTCAGCATCTCTCCGAGGGCAAATTCTTCCTATTCTTAGTCAGTTCCTGCAACTTTTAATGCATTTTAGAAAATGCATTTCATTGTTTTCATCTCTAGATTACATTTTTATGTATACACACAAGCTTCTTGTTGTCAGATATCAATATAAGAAAGACAGGATTCTAGGCTACTAGGCTGGTTGCAGAAAAGGGATGGGGAACTAAAAAGGAAATTTAAGGGTGGTTTTTGGAAAGCATCCCATGCAGAGACACACATCAGTGTTAAAGCTGGAATGAACACCAGGTATTTCTACTAGTTGACTCTCCACTGCCTAAATCCCATTATGGCAAGAAAATAATCCCTCTAGTGCACTATGGCCACACTTCCTTTTCCACGATTTGGCCAAAGCTGCACCAAAAGTGAACTGCCACAATAGGTCCATACCACCATATGATTTTAACTTGTCAAGAAAAGTCAAGTCTGGCAACACAAAGCAACTATATTAGAGGAGGAATCCAATTTTCAGTGCTCCGAAATTCATGAAAATGATGCAGATATGCAATACTCTGATTAAAGACTAGAATTTCAGCTACGGTGAGGCTTCCAGCTTTTCAGTGTACATGGATGCATATTGCATCTATTACTGCTTTTCACTTTTTTTTTTTTTTTTACAACTTTTAGTTGTTACTAAGTGTTACTTAGTTGTAACTAAAAGTTGTGTACACGCAGATCTCCTTAGTGCAGGACATGCAAACTGAGACACTAGGGAAAAGTCCCTGGCAATTTGTATCTCCTATAACATTACACTGTGGATGCCAACAAATTCTGCATTTATCAGCTAGATATACAACCCATGTAGAGGGAATGTCAAGACTGGAGTGAGGCACCTCAATGAAGAACACTGAAAAACAAGGAGGAAATCTTTCATTCAATTAACGGTTTTACATTTTCGAAAGAAATGTACTATTGTTTACCAAAAAAAAAAAAAAAAAGAAAGGCTGGGGGTATATTTTTACCAGCTCTGTCCAAACAGCAGAACAAAAGGGCATACTTGTCTTTATACTGCCTTGTAGTCTTTGTAGATTTATACTGGTCAAGGATAGCTGAGATAAACTAACACACACAAATGCTTTTATGACTACAATAAGTCTCACAAGAAAGACCAAACAATTATTTTTTCTCCCTTATTGCTCACTTTAACTTTAAACTTTATTGCAACAGCATTTTAGCATTTATCAAGTAAGCCAGAAACAGAGAATTGCCTGAGTTGTCATGCTTATTTGTTCCAGTTCTTCTTTTACAGGAACCAATTGCCATAGAATTGTGTGAAGAGAGTGTCCTTTGAATGTCAACTTTCCTTGGCTGATGTTGGAGGGACATCTGTGTATTATGCATACTATCTTTGATACAATTCATAATAGAGTGAAATAGCCATTAATTTTCACAGATAGTTAGAGAATTCCCTATTGTAGCAGGGTACCCAACATGTCAACTACCAAAACTTTTACATGTGGTGTTACTCTATATGCAACAAACATGGTATCTTCCTATCATCATTCGCTATAAATAAGAATAAATCTTCTTATAATCGGTTCCGGTAAATTTGAAGTGTGCAATACAGAGATTTACAACTAAGCAAAACCCATACACTGTGACAATTTTGAGAGTATTCTAAAGTAGCTAGAGGGTCTCACAGTGTGTCTTGAGTACAAATGGATTCCCTACAAATACCCGAGAAATGTTTGAAGTCTTTAATGGATATTTTCAATAAATCTCATTCAATAAAGGCTGGGTGTTTTATATGCTTCAGAAGGTCTCTGATGAAAAGGCATCTAATATACTAGTGGTCTGAAAGAAAATGTGTAAGAACAGATTCTTATACTTACTATAAAGAGAATATTCCTGAAGAGGCCAAAAGGGGAATATCGACACAACACTGAGAAATTGTACTTGGGAAGTTATGACATGGGATGATGAGTTCTTTCAGTTTTCTAACATCCCATAACTTCATAATGCATTATTAGATGTTATGTCTATGATCAATGAACATTTGTTATAATTGTACCAAAAATCAAACCTTTGACCTTTTTGCTTCCCAAATGAATGCAGTATTAATTAAGTAGTATCCAATGGAGCGGGTATCAAGTTATGTCAGCATTAATGTTCTCATAGGAAAAGTAATGTTCTTATTCGATCATGATGTAGTACATACCACACGTCAAAATAAAATTCTTTGCTAAATCACTTGTACGAGCATATGACAATTTAAATTCAACTATTGAGGCAAAATATAATTCAGCCATTAAAATAAATCCTGAGTGTTATTACTGACCTCTCAAGAGTTAAATGCCAACTGTTGAAGGTCCTCATCTTCCAGCAGCATCTGGCTGCTTGGCAAGGTCTGTAGGTGTCTGTGTTGGCAGAGTGAGAGCAAATCTTGGGATTGTCACATGCTGATGGCTGTGCTGCCTTGTTGACCTGGATGTCATTTTCTTTTGATTCATCTATGTTTGTGCAACTATATTTGTCTATGAAAAGGTTTCCAGATAAGATTAGAATGATAGTGTTAAATATTCCCATTCGCACCATCACTACACTTATCTGTTGTTCCTTGTGCACATTTTTCTTCATATATTTTTGCCTTTGTCTCACTACCAATCAACACTGTTAGTATTTCTTGATCTGCCACTTCTATTCATGCATGACAACTCCTCTTTCATCTTCTCTAAGACTTCCTCAGTGCATATCTCTCTACTCTCTTTCCTGTGGTTCAGCTTTAGTAAATAAACATGAAGAGTTTGTCAGAAAAGAAAAATTAAATGTAAATGCTACATTTCTACACCCTGAGCAGATTATCTTGTGATCTCTGGTCGATCTGGGGCTCACTGAATTCAAATGTAAATATCTGAATATATTTAAATATTTCTTTTGTAGCTATTCTATTTAAACTAGGCATGTGTTTTCTACTGAAGACTCAAGAAATTTCAATATATGGCATATTTTTAAATATGCTGACATGAAAGCATCCATTTTCCTACCCACTCAGATATTCTCTTTCTGGCACATGTTACTGTAAAGATTTCTGTACCTATTTACTACCTGGGTTCCTGCAGAGCCCTAAGGTACCTTCAAAGGCTGTGCCCCTTACATAGTAAGGCTTTTATAAAAACTCAGAGATAAAACCTCAAAGAGACTTGCACAGCATTTAGTTATTGATTTGATTTTAAGATCAGATACCTCTGCCTCTAAGGTAGAGGTGAAGTAATTATGTCTCATTCAGGACAGAGTTTAACAGCATAAACTTAATTTACTCCCAGCAACTGCCAGGATGCTTAACCTTAGCTCTTCATATCTAAATTGCAAAGACACATCAGCTCTGTGACTAACATTTCTGCTTTTTCACATGGGTATGCAGAAGCAGAAAATGAAGGGATGTCCTTCATAAAAATGTCCTCTGTTACCCAGCTTCCAGGATAGAGGGACAACTCAGGATAGTCAGCTACCAATCATACCAATCATGAGACCAAAGGAAGAAAGATGCTCTTTACTCCTCACTCCTGTACACCATGATGCGGGGGGGGGGGGGGGGAATCGAAAAAATCAAAACTTCAATCAATAACATAAAAGGAGAGAAATTAGAAAGAAAAAAAACCCTAATTAAAATAGTGCATTTTTTATGTAGAAGCACCAGCTCTTGCTCCTTTTTTCCAATACATCCTTTGTAAAACCAAACTAAGTGTCATCCATTCCCTTTGCCTCAGAACCCATTACGTTAACTAACTGATTCCTCAGTGGTATTTGCGATGTAAGATTGAGATTTTCAATACTGCCTAAAGGATTAGTTAATAGAAATTCAGCATGTAATTCCCCTTTGAAAATCCTAGCTTTACACTTTGCCTTCTAAGAGTTTACAAATCCCAAGAAGTTAACATTTAAGATTCAGAATCACTTTGTTATGAAAGCTATTCTATTTCATTGCAAAACCCTGCTGATTTCTGAGCAAACTTTGAAAATGTTTTATCCCATATAAAGGCATTATGTCCTCAAATTCATCCATCCTGTGGCATCTTTACTTTTACAGAGAACTGTGATTTTTTGCATACTTGATGAAAACACAGCTTTCACCAGCTTAGGAGACAGATCAGCATATTAATGTGTTAACAGGGCCATTCAGCATGTTACTTTCAGCAGAGTTCATAAGTAGTAGAAAAGGAATAATTAATCACTTCATCAGAGCAGTCCATCACTGCTGACAATATTTACCTTTCCAATATTCTGACTTTCTTTAGAGCAATCTGAAAACATTTTAATATAAGCATCTTACCTCAGGAGTGTTTTTATAAGCAGGAAGCAATATACAGGTACAATAAACCTACTAGTAAACAAATTCATTGTATATGCATTTCAGAACATACATTTTGCTGAAGCATTAAAGAAATGTTGTCTTAAATCTTAAAATTAGAATGAGGTCTAAAATCTAGACCTTATTCATAGCTATCATTCTTATTCTCAATAGATTTGCCTATATAAAATAAAAATGTATGTATAAAAGGAAGTAAAACTAAGAACTTCTAAGAAATTAAATCACTGTGGCATTTGACTGGTATCACAGAGTATTTTAAATTTAGAATCATGGATGCAAAGGAATGCAGAGGTGAGAATGGGCAAGATCACACATAATTGTCGGTTCCAGCTCCAAACACATCCACTGCAGGGCTATTTAAGTAAAAGGTGTAAACTAAAGGTGTAAAATTCACTGAGAATTAATGGAAGGTGTCAACTATGAGTTTAATGTCTGGAATATTTTTGTCTCATTTATTGCAGAAGTTGCACAGTCTTATGACCTGGGCAGCTTCACACTGCTAAACCTTATCCTACTTACAAGATCCTGGCCAGATAATTTAAACTAAACCACTCACAGCTATCAATAGATTCTGTATCACTCACAGCTGGCTTTCCAGCTTCAGATAACTAGCATAAACTAGGGTTGTTTGATCCACAGAAGCACTGAAAATTTGCAACTTAAAACACGAGATCGTTCTCAAAGGGAAATCCAGGACTAGAAATCAGCAACACATTTTGGAAGATAGCCTTTTCAATGGACATAAAGGTCTAATCTCTTCTGACATCTGTGTGACTGAAATTTTCTGTGAAAAATAATTTGGGATCAAAGGGAAGACACATTCATTGCTATCCCTGGTATCACTGATGTGAGCTGTTGACACACACATGAGGATGCTGTGTTTATGCACAATGCAACAAAAAGGCAAGAGATATGCATTTGACGATGATGTAAAATAGAATGATTGTTCTTTCACTGAACACCATATGTTTTTTGAAAGGTGTGACAAGGAAGACTTCTGGAAAACATTTTTCTAGCCAATATCATTACAGATATGGACAAAAGGATACCTATAAAGAAAAAGGAACCCATTAGGTTTAGACAGGTGTCCTGGGTTCAGCTACAGCAGTCATTTTTTCTCCTTCTTAGTAGCTGGTGCAGTGCTGTGTTTTTGACTTTCAGTCTGGGAACAATGCTGATAACACCGATGTTTTTAGTTGTTGCTAAGTAATGTTTACTCTGACCAAGGACTTTCTCAGTCTCATGCTCTGCCAGAGAGGAGGGGGAAGCCGGGAGGAAGCAGAGACAGGACACCTGACCCAAACTGGCCAAAGGGCTATTCCATACCACAGCACGTCATGCCCAGTATATAAACTGGGGGGAGTCACCCAGAAGGCCCAAATCGCTGCTTGGGTCGGGCTGGGTATCGGTCGGTGGGTGGTGAGCGGTTGTGTCCTCTCCCCTTGTTATTCCTCTTATCATTATTATTGGTAGCAGCAGTGGTTTGTATTATACCTTAGTTACTGGAGTGCTGTTATCTCAACCCGTGGGAGTTACATTCCTCTGATTCTCCTCCCCATCCCTCCAGGAGAGGGGGGAGGAAGAAGTGGGGGAGGAGGGGAGTAAGCAAGCGGCTGCGGGGGTCCGGGGTGTCGTCTGGGCCTGAACCACAATAACAGGCAATGTTAATTCAAGTATTTTCTTACTGTTGAGTGGTGATTTAAGATCCTTTCAATTCATATAAGTATTCACTATGATAATATGTTTCATTTAGGTATTTATCTTTTCCCCTGAAAGTAAATGAGAAGATTTTTGTAAAAAGCCTGAGGTATGGGCAGATTATGGATCATTTCCAAGAATTGCATTTCCTCATACTGACTGTTTCATAACTTTATAATTTGAAATAACCTGAAGGTCTTCCAAAGATGTAAATGCAGCCTCCCCAACCACAGCCAGGATACCAGCCCACATAATTGAAGGCTATTTTTCACTTTGAGGTTATCGTAGAGGTTAGCCCTAAAGCTTTAAAAAGTAATTGCCAAATTATTTTCATCTTCTGGTCTTATTATGCATTTCTTAAAGGAATATTGTGCTAATAAACCTAACACAGTCAACTATAAAATCTTAGACAAAACAAATAGTATTTTAGCTTTAGGGGCATACTGAATTACTGCGATAATACACCATACTCCATATTGTGGGGGAAAAACATTGAAAAGCATGGCTTAAAGACTAATGAAGATCATTAAAGATCTTTAAAAAAATCTACTCTTTTTCTTCACTCAAAGTCTTCTTACGTTCCTACATGGAGCTAGGCTAAAATATCATGAACATCATTTGTTTCATCAGCTGACTAAACAAACCCTGCCTCTAAATTAATGGGAGAATCAGCCAGCTAGCCTATTTCTCTGCTTCTAAGCATTGATAACATGCAGTGAGACAGTTCACAGAAATAAGCCTTGTTGCATGTTTTCACTACCCCACATGCTATCAGGAGTGAACAGCTGACCATATCCTTCTTGAGAGGCTCTCCAGCACATGCTTAGAGTGACCTTTATTAAAGCACTCACTCATCTTCTAGAAGGTTTGGAATCTGAACTTTCTTTCTGGAAAGTCTCAATCCATCTCCATCCAACAATATTTAAAGGGATAACCCTGCGATTTGGTAGGTAAAATTTCATTTGCTGTCAACTCCTTAGGAAACAGCTGTCCTCATCACATCATTCATCCAAGTCAAAATGCTGTGAACACATTTCTCTTTCACTATTGAACATCACACATAAAACATGCAATAAGGAGGGAAAAAAAAAAAAAAAGATTTTGTGATTAAAAGTAAGGAAGAAAACATGCAGTGGTCCAAGTTCTAATCTCTGATATAGGAGGAAGTAGAAATGTTCTTTAGTCCCACTATATCAGGTACTGAAAGTGCATACTGAGAAGTCCTAAGGACTATGAAGACAACTCATAAGCTAGCTGTGCTATTTTGTCCAGATCCAAACCTCCTCTTAGACAACACGTGGAAGAATTAAGATGATCCTCTTTTACTACTTGTCACATACATTTATAGAAAAGCTCTTCATAATGTCATAATTACATATTATTAAATGAGTGTGAAAAAGACATAAAAACTAATAAAAAAGTATTCACTGGCAATAACCCTCAAATGTTTGTAAGAGCCAAATGTTAGGCAATTTCTTTCCAGATGACATTTTAAACTAATGAGTATCAAAATGTCAAGCAGTCCTCGGAAATGTAAGGTGCCCTCATTTAGCCAGTCAGAAAATTACTATGTCAGTTTGGATGACCAGTTTCTCTGAGAATGAAGGAATTGTCCACCAAGCAGAAAAAGCAAATCTCCAACATGTAGATTTCACACCTCTTTGGTTTATCACCATGCACCTCCTATTCTTTTGACTAGAATTTCTGTCTTATTAGCACATAAAGATTTTATATGAATACTTCAATAAAGCAAAGTTTTTAATACGATATTAATAATGTGGGTACTCTCTTAATTAACATTATGAATATATGAATTTTATTTAGGATAAAAAGAATGAATTACTGTCATCCCATACTTGAGCTTATAAAAAAAATTTTTGTTCATCTTTGTCTTTCAATTAAGACTACTTCCTTACCTGTTTTTTCAGTAAACTGAAAATCAAATAAAACTTGGAGTGTTTCTGTTATCCTCTGTGAAGCCAAATGTGAAAACTAGCTATTATAGTATAAAAGTATCTTTAAAAAACACTTCTCAGACTCTACTGCACCAGTTCTAGAAAGGACTTATTTCCCATGAGGATAGAACTTTACTACTTATAAACAGAATTTGCTGTTGGTCTCCTCTACCTTTTGATAATCATTAGTGACAGCTTCAGGACAGAAAAGGGCAGATATAGCAATAGTGTGAATATTATGATCCTTTCTTACAAAATGCCATGGCCAGAGGCTACATTTTCTTTCATAAAAACCTTTGAAAATGTGAAGTTCATTCTTTCCAATGACTGTATTTTTTCATCTCTACATATAACATCAATAAGATAATATTATAGAAAGTCAAAATTGGAAATATCTTCTTCAATGCTTGAATAAATAACTCATCTTAAACTTATTTTCAAACCTGCTTTTATAGTTCGTGCCTAGTATTAGCTTACTGAATTCTTGACAGTGTTTCTGACTAACTGGGATACAATATTACTGTTTAAAATTTGTGGATATAAATATATACATTCAACTGTTCGTTACTCCAGTAAGTACTTCAGGGAGTTAATTTTGGGTGTTGTATTAAGGCTGCTGCATTGAAACTCCTGAATTGAGTAACTGAGGTAAAACAATTGAGGGAATAAACCTTTAATTTACAACACCATTATATTCCAGCAAAAGAGTAATTTTGCTTAATGATTTATTGAGTCCCCAAATATGCAAGAAAAGACTTTATCGCAGCAGTTAGACCCAAGACTAGAGTCTTGAGGATTAACCTTAAAATACAGCTTACACAGATAAGAAACTGTATTACAGATGAAAGTGTATGACTTACTCATTTAAACACTTTGAATGACAACTTTAGCTACTGGCAAATTACAAAAAGGGTGGTTTGATTTGGTTAGGAGAGTGGGGAGGGAGTCTCTCTCTTCATTGTAGTTTTGGCATATGAAAGATGCCTGATGTGAAGTGGGACAAAGAACAGGCATTTCTGTAGATCGTAGGTCACAGTTCAAACACAAGCATGTATAAAATTATGCTTGTGGGGTTTATACTTGCTAGGTACACCAGATTTCCATTGTCATAGATTTATGATTCTATGTTGCATAATCAGACTGAAAGGGTTCTCAAGGCATCACTGTGTTTATCAATCTGCCCCAAATGTAAAATGAGTTGCTCTATTCCTGACAGTTGCCTCTCTCTTTCAAGTGATTGCAAATTCACAGCCTTCCCAGGCAGTGAATTTTTTTCCTGACTGGAAACACTTCTACTATCTAATCTGAATTCTTCATGCTGGAATTTAAACCTACTGCTTACTGTTATACCCATCAGGAATTAAGAAACAGATCTTTCCTTTATTCTTTGTAACAGCTTTCTATGTATTTAAGAATTGATGTGGGGTTTTTTTTTTCTGTACATTAAAAATATCAGGAATTTGTTCAACCTATCTTCTTTCTGCAGCAAGGTTTGTTGTTTTGGGGGGTTTTGTGATGAGGTTTTTTTGTATAAATCCCAAACAAGCAAAAAACCACAAAACAAAAGGGAAAAAATTAAAACCACCACCAAAACAAAAACCCAAACCAAAACAAAAAAAAACACTTTGGGCCATTCTTTCTTCTCTCATCTGGACTATTTTGCAACTGATTCAATCCTTTGTTGAAGTGAGATCAAATGGGGCACAGCATTCCAGCTGAATAGTCTTTTATGTTGCTATCCATTGTGTAACACCTTAGTGTTGTACACATATAAACCACAATCCAGGATATAGAATAATGTGCCTATCTAATTAGAAGAGCTATCACAACTGGGACATTTTAAATATGCATCACAGCCATTCAACTCAATAATAATAACAATAATGAATAGAGAAGCATTATTTAATGGCTCCACAGGCATACACAGTTTGGTTATCCAAAATTCACAGAAACAGCAAGGTGTGCTGCAGACTGAAAAATGGCTTCTTCAGTACGGCCCCTAGCATAGTAAACTACTGCTTCTGCAGCTTCTGAAAGAAATACTCTAAGGATAAATGTTTACATTCTCTACTTGAGGAAATAGTTCATCAAGGGTAGAAGTTATGCATCTCTTGTTCTTATCAGGAAAATTATAATCATCATATTTGAAATATTCCTCTGCTTAGGAAATTCCAACATTTACCTCAGTCACAGTATGTGCCTGAAGAGCATGGCCAGCCCAAGGCCTTTCTCATACAACTAAGACTGTATATCATGCCAAGCAATAAAAAGCAGACCTCTACTTTTTCGAATCACATACACACGTGATGACTTTTCTTCACCCTGCTAGTGGTGAAAGACTGCAAAGCGGTCCTACCATTATATAAGTTCATCTTGCAGCCTACATTAGTAACAGATTTTACATTCTTATGATGAACTTTCCATATGGATCATGAGCTGGAGTCAGCCCTAAAAATAAGGAACTTAAAAAAAAAAAAACAAAACTTCATGGCAGCCACCCACACTATATGCCAAGTGCATCTCTTCACGTACAAAACAAGGAAGATCAAGCACAACTGCTTATAAGGATGTGCTCTGCTTATTTATATTGTTTATCATCATGATTTTGCTCAAACACATCAAGTAGGCCTGGAAAGCTCAAGATTTTGGCTCAGCTAAGACAGGACACAACTGTCCGTACATATCCTTCATATGATGTTTATTACAGGATAAGACCAAGACTTATGAAGTGTATGTATCATATTTTCTAAAAAGTCGCACAAAACCCCATTGTCACAGCATGTCACAAATAGAGACATGTCCTAACGATAAGTGTCACAACAGATCAAAGTGAAAAAGTTTAGTTTACAATTCAAGGTCAACTTCATTCCCCAGCTGAAGCCTTCAGTCTGTCTCAGAAAAGGTCATCTCTGACTCACAGCTGTACAGATTTCTCAAAGCAGTGAGCTGTTGATAGTTCAGTCCCCAGAGGACACAGAGAAATAGCATAATTCTGTCACTAATTCAATCCTATCTTCTATGGTAAGCAGAGGATAAATATGAAGGAGGAAAACTTGGTTTGAGTACTCAGACACTAGATTGTAACAGCTCTGAGCTGAGGAACAAAAACTGACTCAGAATATTGTGCTATGGAACATACACTTGTGTATGTGGAAAGGTCTTTAGGTAATACTCTTATGCCTTTTGTCTTAATAATTCAATATAGAATACTGGAAAATATATTGCAAACAAGATAGATTATGGTTACAGATGTTTTCTACTCTTGCTTTTTATCAACACAAATCTACCATCGACCTGATTAAGAAACAAACCAGTAAGACCATAGTAAGATCATTTCAAACAAGTAACAATTCAGCACCTGACGCTTTAAAGTTATCAATAGGTTTACCAAAACCATGAAGTAAAGCCACTTAGGCATACATGCAACTTGCACTGGTCTAAATTAAAAGTGCTTGTTTGTATCTCTCTGCATCTAAGTTTCTCCATCCGTGAAATTAGGAATCAGCTGTCTACCTGCTTCCTATATACTGTGTGGAGTTAAGTATCCAAAACCACTATACCAGTAATTAAAACTCACACTATTATTTTTCACTAACACCATTACTTGCACAATATAAGTAAAAAAAAAAAAAAAAAAGTATAATATTATCCACATTATACTTGTGCAGAGTGTGTAACTCCACAACCTCAGCCTCTTTGGCTCAAGGTCACCCTTAGAAAATACCTAGCTAGATACAGCCCAAGATGATAATTCAAAGGAGAAAATATAGGCAAAAATGTTAACACATAGAACTCAGTAAAGAAATCTCCCTGCTTTTCTTCACATGATCTTTTAGACAAAAGATGTGAACTTAACCAACACATCGTTATTTTCATGGAATAATTCCTGCAGGAGGACTCTTCCATCCCCCATATTAGCTCATAGGACTTCCTCAGTTACCTGTTCTTGGCCTTAGTGTTGAAACCTTATAATACTAAACATTCCTTTTAAAGCTTCACTCCAAAAAATACACCAGACTTTCATCTCTGCATCTCTACTGATTTGCACTCACCAGATGAGTTCTTAATCACCACACACACCACTTCCAACAAGCTTAACTCCATCTAGATGATCCCACTGCCCCTCCAAACTAGAGATTCTGAAACCAGCTGATACTGTTCCCATCCTTATTACAAAAAACTCTAAGCACACCTGTTAAGGCATGGTTAAGACCCATCCGTGCTCTTCTTAAAGGTCCAGGTCTTCCAAAGCACCACATCAAATTCCCAGACAGTTCTGATGGTGCGTTGTGTATCTAGAACATGCTTAGTTCCAGATAAAAGTTTTAAAATTGAGCTAGAAAACAAATTCTGCACAATATACATATATGCACCCCACCGCTGTTCAACTCTAGTGTAGGCAGTCCTGTCTCAAGGAAATAAAAAAATCTGAACGTGCTTTAAAAAGATTCTGGTGATGATTTTTTTTTAATACTTTTATAATCACTATGAAAGAAAAAGCTGAAGCTTTAAGCAGTCTGCAGTCAGCGAGGCACTTATCAAAGCTGAAATTACACAACTTTACAAAAACGGAAGGAAGCAGGATAAGAAATGCAGGAAGGCCTCAGAACAAGTAGCCATTAAGTGCTGCAATATACCAATATACCATTAGACAAAGCTGAGATAAAATTGCTACATAAAATAAGCTGCTTCTAAAAGTTTACCACTGTGGCAAGGTAGCAAAGTGTCGTTACATTTGGTACAGAACTGGAGGCATGATTTTGAATGCCTCATGGTGAGTGCTCCCACCAGCGTCTGTGCGTTGGTGCAATCCTCATCATGCCCCCAGACTGAGGAAGAGAAAGTGGTCGATCCAAGGATAGCCATGTCACCATGATGTTTGCCTTCGGTAGAGTCAGCAGTGAGCTCTCTGCATGTCATCTCCATTTTCTACCTTGTTTAAGAAAGCCTTTGGCCTGGACTTTTAACTGAATTCTCACACAGAATTTAGTAGTTATTTAATACTCAGGACACTAGGGAGAGGATGAGTTTTCCTGCAGTCATTGATAGTAATGGCGAACAGCAATGGTCCAGAGGATGAATTTAGATGACCCCTAGACTCCTAAGATTTCTCTGCATCATCTGAACCTTTTTCCTTTCTGCTCCCTACAGTTTTGTCAAATCATATGCGTCTTGGATTGACACTGTAATCCCATTTTCCGAAAGTAATAGGAAAAAGGATGTAGGTATCTGTTCTCTGTATAGTAATAGAAAGGCCCTGAGCCAAAGCTGAGCACACTGAATAGCAGGTTTATCTGAGACAGGAGTAACGTATCCCAGGGAAACACAGCACTAAACTAAAAAATAAAAAAGAAGTAAAATTAAAGAATCTGTGAGCAAGTGTGCAGGCATCTCTGGGGAAGCTGTCATTTCTGTTTCTTCAATTTACCTTTCTGTGCCAAACTGTGCAGTCCTGACTAATCTAAAATTGCAAATACCCTGCATCTGGGGTCCCCAGACTCCTCATTCAGTCTAATACTCAATAAAAATGGCCACCAGTGCAGCTATTAGTAAGAGTAAGTAACATGCTGCCTGTGTTTTTTTCCAATTGCTCTCTGTTAACTGTCAGAGCTATTAATGTGTTCAGTGCCAGAGATGCTTCCCCTAAAGAATTTCTTTCAAGGAACAAGTTATTCGAACTGTCAGGATACCTTGCCTTATTTTTCCCTTACAATCTGAGCTAGAGTTTAGCCCAAAATGTCTGCTGCAGGAAAAAAAAAAAAAAAGAGGCTCAGACATTCAATGGAAGTAGGTGATAACCTCCTTTCTGCACACATTTTTTACCATTTAGATTTAGAAATATGTGCTTTAAGTATTCTTATATGCATTGGTATCATTACCAGCAAAAATAATATTGCAGTTATAAATTCATTATAGCTAATCTCTTGCATTGCTTACTCTTATATTGCCCACAATCTTTTTGGTAGATACACAGTATTTTTCCCCAGGTTTCTATAGTAGTTTCATAATAAATATGTGGGTTGTTGAAGCTGAACCTCCGTAACACTGGACTCACTATTCTTTAAGTAGGACATAGGGAAATGTGCAATGATGTGGGATCATCAGTTCTCTCAAACATTCTTTCAGGAGAGTAGCAAGAAGTAGCATAGATCTAAATATCAAAGAACTAAATTTCAAACTCCAAGTTTGAAAATATTTCAGTTTTGAAAATATTTTTAATGTGTAATTAAAAAAAAATCACAGGCATTTGGAGGAAGGGAGTGAAGCTAACTGGAATCATGAATATGTGTCAGTTCCTGTTATGTCTCCTTTTGACAGGGTTAGCCATTTTACATTTTAAAATTCACACTAAGATTTCAACAGTATATCTTATGTGTATTTTAAGTCCAAAATATCAGCAAACATAGAAAACTCAAAAGACATTTTTACAAAAGTAATTTTTCTAAACCTACTTATTCATATGAAAATATTTAATTAGGAAATAAGAATTTTCATAGAAAATTAGTTTACTTGAAAAATGCCTATTCCAAACCTGATTTAGAACTCACCATGAAAATAAAAGCTAAAGAAAATTATTCTTTACCACTCACCATTGCTTATCAAAGAACAGAAAATCAGTTCAAGGCTTGTTGGAGGAAATTCTCTGAAAATCATATTGCCTAAAATGTGACTGCCCACTGCTATTGCTATATGAAGCTTCAATGTCATTGATGGGTCAAGTACAAGAGCAGAAGTGGAGACCTTTTCAAATTGGAAAAGTTTTGATGGTAAAGCTGCACAGTTTCATCAGCATACTCACACAGGTATGTAACAACGTTTCTACAATGAAGACAGAGCTCCTCCTGACAAAACATTGCTTTTGACATCATTACATTCACAGGAGCAAAAAGAGCTGGCAAGATACTTATTCTGACCATGTGCCTGAATGCCAATTAGGGCATTTACCAATGCACCTAATTCTGCTTTGAGAAGGGAACCTTTTTGAACTCTCCTAAGTGATGTTAAAAGAAAAGGGACAAGTTCTAGTGTAGTACAGACAAGAAAAATATAATGGGAATATTTTTGTTCTTTCTATGACATGGCAAAATTTTCAGTGTGGCTGTCACCTTGATAACACAGTTACATGTAAATAAACCCAGGCATAAGTAAAGGCACAATAAGATGAAGCACAAGGCACCAATCTCATGTAAGGCTGCAACCATTTCAAAGGGATGTTGAAAGTTTTCTCTTAATAACTTAAGTTGCTGAAAAGTCATATCTATGCATAAAGTATTTCTAAATCAGAAATCTCACTCTGTGGAAGACTACTTACTGAAATACAGCAACCAACAAAGTGGTAGATTGATTAATACATATATTTACATGCTTAGGTCTTTTATCAGTGTCTAAAAATAGTGAGAAATTATAAAGAAAGGATGCTGACAGATAACTCTCACTTTATTTCTTTTTCTCTGGGCAAAGGTGAGGTTTGTCAAGACTTCCTGCACTCTGGAAAGCTCAAGGACTGTTTTTTATTTTCTGGCACATGCATCCCAAGAACCATGAGGAGATATTGCAACACAGACTAATGAATAATGAGGGGCATGTGTTCAGCTCTCAAGAGAACCTCTGCTATTCTCAGCATTTCCATTAATCTGCTTTATGGTCCTAAGCAAGTGATTTCACTTCTTTTTGTTTCCATTTTCCCTTTGACTGTCTTGTTGATTTAGATCACAAGCATTTGTTGCAAGGATAGACTTTTACCATTGCCTATAGATTTCTTTACTATTTTTCACTTTTTAATTCCAGGCCGTGCCTCTAGGCACTACTTGAATATTAGCTTTGAGAAGCAGATGTCTACTACAGACCTGGAGGGTGACTCCTGGACAAGAAAGCATGAGCCTATTTTCTGTATATAACATGTTTCCTTTCTGTGTGGGTAAAGTAGAAGCCAGAGAAATTATAAGCTTCCCAAAGTATTCCCTGCCTAATGTCTATCCTGGTGGCAGTACACCTCTTGTTTCTCAAGGGCTGTCCACTACCTAAAAAGTATCAGTCCCTATTCTGACACCACATTTACTGTAATTTCTCAACCTCTTACCAACACAAATATGAATATCCATATCAAAACATGTATTGTAATTAGAGTTCAGGATTCAGGCAAACATAACTTCTTCATCAGCTATTATCTACTTGGATCCTGGGAAGAAAGGGACAAGTTGCAACAGAGACCTTTACACCCTTTTTCTCAGCTGCTTCCATGGCTTGGACACTGAGGCAGATGCACATATATCTCCAAGGGTCTGCCATGGAAACCAGGACCAGCCTGCAATGTCTGGTGGCAGATGAGGCTGTATTGCAGCCTCCCTCCATTCACAAACCTCTTATGAAGCTTGGATCATCGGGTTATTTGCCAGTAAGTGCCAGTTTCTGTCTATAATCTGGAGGTACTGTGCCATGAATTACTTAATTTAGTGTCTAACACATGCAGGTTATGAAAAATTATAGATATAAACTGTACTTAAGATCACACCTCAGTTCTTCCAGGAAAGTGTTACTCCAAATTAGAGCTAAGTGTAAGTAAACTAATGGGGTGTGACGTGGAGAAATTGAGGACCCCAGCAAAAAAGATCATCTCAATATGTCAGTAACAGGATTAAGAAAAGAGAAAAAAAATCTGGACTTCAGCATGTGGACCTGGGTAATAGTATGGTTCCAAATATGTTCGCCTGTATAAGAATGGCGAGAAATACATTTCCAACACACAGCAGAGCATTAGTATCTGCGGTAGTTAATTAAATCTTAATCACCATTACATGGCTTTCAAACATGGAATTACTGTGAAAACACATTCTTTAAAAATTGTAAATTATTGTTAAATATATGAAGAAAATGGATTTTTAATTCCCTGAAAACTAACAGAATACTTAAATTAACATTTGAATACAATTTCTGAGAAAATACACTAAATGTTGGTGAAGTTTGTTATAAAAAAAGGTATGGAAATACCTAAGTGCCTGTCCTGGGTTCAGCTACAGCAGT